>NW_027468565.1:38627375-38677375 GCF_046254945.1 Alosa pseudoharengus | reverse complement strand
GTCCAATCAGTGCAGGGCTGTGTGAGATCTGACTGTCAATCACAGTCTGGTGCACACGCACTGATGAGCACAAACTAGATGTGAGGGAGCTCGGTGGTAGTGGGGAAGCGGCATTTTGGCTAAGTCCCCTCAATCTGCCAGACTTGCTGACTGCAGCTTTAAACTGTGTATAGTTCGAACTACTGCTCTCGACCTAAGTATAGTCTAAAACATCGCCAATGTTAGTAATTTGTGTTGAAATGAATAATTATGAAAGCATTCAGATTACTAGTTGACAATCATTACTAACCACTACAACTGTAGGCTATTTATAATCGCCTTCAGCAGAAAACATTAAAAACTCCACTTACAGAAACGTTGCATGCAGGAGATCATACACCAGCAATTAATGATACAAGATGTGTAGGCCTACTTCTGTTCCATCTGTTGCTAACATATAGCCTTTGAAATTAACAATCTTGTGTTATGATAGATAATGGCCTGCACTTTAAAAAGATTTAGGAGGATAATGGTTGTGCTGATTTTGCAAAATAAAGCTTTACATGAAGCTAGGTGTGAACCTACAACCATGCATGTAGGCCACAACCATGCATCCTTCATAGCCTCCTGAGAACCAATGGAAAAAAGCGTCCTCCAATTTCTATTTTGTTGTGATTTCCTACCTATTAGATGTTTTTTTTAAATATATTTTTATTTGAACTTTTATAGCATGTCCATTGTGGTGGACAAATGGACCGTTTTAGTCCATAGCCTAACATGAACAAATTATGCTTGTAATGGTATTAAATTAAGAGTCAACTTAACCAAATATAAGGGTAAATGCTATTTCTAATTCTTCTAGATTATTTTATTTGTCTTTTTGGACAGTTTTATTTCTTTTTTCTTTGGATTGTTTGTTTCATTTTCATGTTTTTCTTTTATCTTTTTTAGTCTTGCTCTTCTTCCCCATCTTCATGAGGCACAGTCCCCATCTCTGTTTCGCTCACTCATCACCTGAGATTTCCAAATCTGCCCCCCCCATCCATCCTATACAGAATTCTCTCTTAAATTTCCCAAAAGATCATAGTATTTTGGTCCTGGTGCTGGTGTCCATTATAATGGACATTCATAAAGGCACTATTATTTCAAAATGTTCACTTTTAAAATGATCAACAGAACATACATCACCATCATAATAAATGCATAATAAATACACAATAGACTTATCTCTCCATAAGATGTCCTTGTTTTGATGTCAGCCTTTTTTGAGAAAAAGAATGAGGAGGTTCCCAGCCAATCACATGATATATCATTAGGATGTCCAGCCAATCACATGATATATCATTAGGATGTCCTCTTTAAAAGACCACAGGAATTGATAGAATATCTCAAAGGGGTAAAGGGGTATGCATCTACATCCATTACAGAGGACACAAGTCTATGGGTTGGGTCTCAGGAGGATAGACCTCTGAAGTTAAAAAAGCTGCAATCTTTGACCCTTTGCTCTGGGTCCATGTGATTTTTTCTTAATAAAAATATATAGGGGATTTTAATTAACCACACCTGTCAAACTCTCGCGGTGACGAAGAAGTCTGAAATGCAAATGTTATGCCCTACACAGCAAACTTAGATTTTTGCTACATGGGAGCTAACCGAAGCTAACTTGCAGTGCAACTGATGACAATAGTGTATACAAGTAACAATAGAGTAGACTACTGTTGTATCTACACATTTAAATGACACATTTATTGGACAATAAAAGTAAATTCAATGCAGTCATTCATTTTACAAGTTCAGCCTAATGAACAAATTAATAAACTTCATGAGGGGGACCTTTTCCCTAACATTAACAAACTAATAAAAACAACATAAATATTCCATTTCTAGAGATTCCTGTGAATATGTCAAGACCCAATATGGGGAGGGAAATTTGGTCTCTGCATTTATCCCAATCCGTGAATTAGTGAAACACACTGCACACAGTGAACACACAGTACAGTGAGGTGAAGCACACAGTAATCCCGGCGCAGTGAGTAGGGAAGCACCAAAAGCGGAGGAATTTTATCAAATTTAAGTGAGACATAGTTTGATTAATCTGACAATGTAAAGCACCATACAAATTGTACATACAAAGGTTGTCATATATGTATTCCCAAAAGTCTAAGCTTTCAAATGGTGTATAATATTACTATGCTACATAACAATAGGGTGCATAAAATTGATTTAGAATGTTGGGGGGAGGTGGGGGAGGGAGGCACTTCCATAAGGGCACATAAGCTAACAAAACGAAAACACAATAATTTGTGTTTACAGGTAATTATACTCTCCAAAACCATAATTCTAATACTTTATTCCATTTCTGCTAATAGTAGATCACCTCACGGTAAATCCTACACAGTGCATTTTTAGATAATATTGTCAGGGCCTACTGCTCAGTCTGTATGTTATATGGATTACATAATGAAATTTAACGGTTTAACTGCTCAAACAGAAACAATTTAAAGTAAAAGCTATGCAATGATATCTATTGACAATGACAAATGACAATGACTGTTGGCAAGCTAACTACTGTTATTCACCAGCACTCTATTAGTACATGGATTAGGTCATTTTAATGTCATATTCATTTAGGTCAACAAGGAATGTAAGAGAAAGATTTTGCAGATTTGTCCTATGAATCAACTCAACACTGCAACAAGTGACATAGGCAGTTGACTGCAGAGGCACCCCAGCCAATTGTTAAGTTCAGATACAAGACAACTACAATATTTTGTTCTTCTGCTTTGCACCGCCACCGATCGTAACACAATTCAGACAACCCAACTGGAGTTGCCAACATGTTTGGAAATCAAACACGACAGATGTCCTCGCAAACAGTCTCTAATCATCTGTGACTTAGTAGCCTACTTCAATTCACACTACACAACTAATGGAATCACTATGATTTTCCCTTACTGCCTCCAACTAACACTTCACAGTCACCGACTGAAAAGTTGTGTGGTCTGAGAGGCCTATAAGCAAAACATCATTCACCGAAGAGGGTGGTGGGGGTCACATAGCTCTTGATCTCAGTGCACACACAAGGGCCAAGCATCTGCATCTGCAGCAAACCCAAATGGCCTAGATCTCCATCTCCTGTCGGGTGGTGTTAGCAAATAGTTGATGTCAGAGTGTCACTGGGTTGAGCAAGTATCTTGTTAAGACACATCCAGCTTAAGGGAAAACAAACAGGGCACAGAGACACTTGGCAGATTGCTGGCTCATCCGTTCAGAGTTATCCTCAAAATAGGTCACAGACACACAAACAAACCTCTTTGACTTGTTTGAGTGTACAATGCTGGAGACGTATGGCCAATGCTTGTTTGAGTGTACAATGCTGGAGACGTATGGCCAATGCTGAAGTAAATGTGGTGTGTCTGGAGCAGTTTTCTTCTTTCCTGGGAGTATAAAAGAATACATTTGATAGTAATACTTCTTTCCTGGGAGTATAAAAGAATACATTTGATAGTAATATTTCTTTCCTGGGAGTATAAAAGAATACATTTGATAGTAATATTTCTTTCCTGGGAGTATTAAAGAATACATTTGATAGTAATACTTCTTTCCTGGGAGTATAAAAGAATACATTTGATAGTAATATTGTTCTTTCCTGGGAGTATTAAAGAATACATTTGATAATAGTTTTTTTCTTTCCTGGGAGTATACAAGAATACATTTGATAGTAATATTGTTCTACTTTAACCAAAAGGCCACAAAGCTGCAAACAGACAAACAAAAGAATTCTTATTTGGGACAACTCCAAGCGATACTGTACAACCCCAAATCAGAAAAAGTTGGGATGTTGTATAAAATATGAATAAAAACAGAATTTAATAATCGGCAAATATCTTAAACTCATATTTAGTTGCAAAAGAGACACAGACAACATGTCAAATGTTGAAATGACAAATTTGACTGTTTCATGGAAAATATGTTAATTTTGAATTTGATATCAGCAACATGTTTCAAAAAACGTTGGGACAGGGATAACAAAATGCTGGAAAAGTTGTGTAATAATAAAGAAAACAAAAGGAAGAATGTTTCACAACTAATTAGGATAACTGGCAACACGGTTGGGTATGAAAAAGAGCATCCCAGAGAGGCAGGGTCTCTTAGAAGTAAAGATGTAGGGATATTCATCACTCTGTGTAAACCTGTGTGCACAAATGATGAAAGAATGTAATGTTAATGCTTCTTAAGATGAAATTGTGAAGGATTTGGGGAGTTCATCATCTACAGGACATAATATAATTAAAACATTCAGAGAAATCAGAGAAATCTTTGCAAACAAGGGAAAGAGCTGAAAAACAAATTGGATGGTCTTGGTCTTTTGGACCTCAGATGGCACTGCATCAACACCAGACCTGTTTCCAGACCTGTCATTGTATGGGCTCAGAAAAACCTCTGATAACCATTGTCTATGTGCCCAGTTTGATACTCAATTCAAAAACTGCAGCCAAAACAGCCAAAATTTTATTTAGATATGATGCAGAAAATACCACCGTCTTATCTGAACCTGAGCTTGTTTAAAATGGACTGAGGTAACATGGAAAAATGTCCTGTGGTTAGACCAATTAACATTTGCCATTCTTTTTGGAAATCATGGACTCATCTGGGCTAAAGAAGAGAGGGCCTATCAAAACATCCAACCTTTCCAACTTGTTTACAGAATTGGAAAAGGTTGGATGTTTAATTCAGGTTGCAGCACATTGGTAAACATTCCCTGTCCCTACTTTTTTTAAACATGTTGCTGACATGAAATTCAAAATGATCATATTTTCAACTTTTGATATGTTGTCTATGTCATTTTTGCTGCTAAATATGGGTTTACAAGAAATATATTATCACATTCTGTTTTTATTTTCATTTTACACAACTTTTTCTGATTTGGGGTTGTACATAATTCCCGCATTCTCATAATAAACAAATGTAATACCACATGTTTTCCCTTCAGGGCATTGGATTTCAGCAACATGACCTCAGACAACCTCACCTGCTTTTGTTGTTTATCTGTTTGCTTGGTAGTTTTTTGACATCTAACCCAGCATATTCACTTATAAAATGTGTACAAAAGATAAAGCTTTGAGAGAAAAATAAGGATCACCTCTTTAGCTCCAGCTCTATTTTTCAGGTGTACACAATACCAGCTTTCTGACCTCAGTAAGGACACACCTCAAGCTGTTGTCTGTAGAGTCAGCTGCCCTGAGATTACCTCTGAGGACATACAGTTCAGTCACACTCCCCAATTCAACTTTTGGGACCCCAGACATTTTGTGTGCCCTACCCTGTCATTCATGTGCATTTGAAGACTGTGAGGACATATCACTGACAGCTGTTATCCTAGGTGCAGACAACAAGTCATTCAAGGACAATCACCCATTTGTGACCAGTTTTGTACAGTTCAACTCTTCAGGCATGCGCTTAGGTTGTACTTTCCCAAGTCATGCGAGCCCAGACTGTCCAGAACTATAATACCCTCTCAAATAGGAAAAGAATACGGGACCTGCTATAGCATTTTACGTCTGGAACTCGCACTACAGCAGATGTGCCCAGGGCACATAATCATGCACAACCTGTTTTGATTTGGTTTGGTCTCCAACCTCTTGGCTTGCTACCAACATCTGTGCCCAAAGGAACATTTTTAAATTTCATCAAATACACATAACCTTATGTGGATGTCCTATCCAGTCTCTTTCAGGATCTGATTAGTGGGGGTCAAACAGTATTTATTCCTATGGAGTGTTTGAAGACTAACAGGTAGAGCTATAGCCAATAGCCTTTTAAGAGCTTTTTTGAAAGCATTAAGTTGGAATTGTTCAGTAAGGCTTGTAGATAGGCAATTATCAGTACCAGTACCACTACCATCAAGTTTAGGTCTGCTTCTAAAAATGACCATAATCACCTCATTTTATTACTTTTATCTCTAACATGGCCTGCTGTTTATTAGACTGAATTGATCTTCTAGCAATGGTAAATAAGTATAAATGCTGTGCAAATTATCCATGGCAAATTTTAAGTTGTGAATTTTAGAATATATCAGGATATTAGCAAGACATTTCCAATGAAATATACTCTTTCGTTTCTTTGTGCATAGTATGGATACTCAGACATACATGTGCATACGCAGTATGTTATGATATAAACCTTTTGCTGTATGTGGCAAAACAACCCCATGTACACTCAGAAACTTATGTACACAGATATTTCCCTTTATGCATTCTTGAAGTGACATATCAGATCTGTCCTCGATCCAAAGACTTCAAAGGAATTTTCTGGAAAGGAAACGTATGAAAGATTGTGTTCCTTCACAAGCACAGCCCTGATTTAGCTTTCTTTTGACATACCCTACCTCAGAACAGGAGATGATTGTTGAAAGACCGATCATTAGTATGGCTATGCATATGGATTTTTTTATTAATTCAATGGCCAGCAAATGAATCAGGAATACAGCCACAAAGGCAGTTCAGCTCCACGCAAGCTTACCACTCACAGCGATCACATGTCAACTAAACAGACTACAGGAAATTATAAGTGTATGCACAGGCCATTTGATCAATGGGATAATAAGTAGGCTCGCAACAGACGTTTGCACAAACACGACACTCGGGCAGTGCGACTCGACATTTCTGTTCCGATTGGGTTGCAGGCTGAGGTGCAGGGAGGGCCTGCGTTGGCATGGTCGCCGGTGCTTTGTTGTCTGGCGAGGGGTGGTGCCGCAGAGTCCTGAGGTGGCACTCGGCTGCAGGGCCAGCTTTGCCGTCTGTGCCCCTGCGAGAGGCAGCACTCTCTCTCTCTCTCTCTCTTTCTCTCTCTCTCTCTCATTCCCTTTTCTCTCAGGGAGTCATGGGAGAGGCAGACAAGCATCTCCACCCAAACACACCCGTATGAATGCTCCGGACGACCATGCGTCAGAGTTCAAACAAAGCCTGCATGGCAACGTGAAGCCCCCACTGGTGGCACCCACAGGACCAGGTGGAATGTGCTACCAAAGGGTTAAGTCTCCACTATCATGACATACGTTACTGTTAAAAAAATTAACTGTCAATACATTAACTGTTAAAAAAAAGATGCAACTGATTGGGTGCAAACTACAAGGGCACTAGAAGTCAAATTTAGAAGTTTCTAGTACTTCGGCATTCCTATTTTTTGCTGACAAGACTGTAGCGTGTATTAGCGTAGTGGCAACAGCACTGGTTTTAATCTACTTTTAATAAATGGAACCAGTTGTATCAACAATGCGAGCCCTTCCCTAGGGCATGGTATCAAGATACTGTGAGTCTGCTGACTGTGCTTCATTCAACACATACCAACGAGTCTGACTCAGGGAAAATTACAGCTAATTATTAGCCAAGAGTTGTCACACATTTGTCAGTAATCAGTGATTAGTACCAGAGCTAACATCACACTCACATTCCATTACTGTCTACCAGGGCACTGCTAATATCCATGTTTGTCCCCAGTCCCTTGATAGGCCACCAACGTACCATGCTGTCAGAGGTCGGCTGGAAAAAACTCTAGCTTTTGAGTTTGACTCAGATGCCCTGTGCATACTCTGAGTGGAAAAGTTTAGTAACCGCAGGAGAACATATGATTACAAATAAGCATAGCGTAGAGTTAATTAAGCCTTCAAGACAGTCTGGTTTTTGTGTTCATTCAAGCAAATATCAGACAAAGCAACCATTAGGTCATCAGAGGCACCTTTTTCTACATTAGAATCTCCAGGACTGGGGATAACACATTGGTGGACCAAAATGAAAATATACAACTAACTAGAGTTAGAATATTATTAATAATAACTTAAAAACTTAAGTTTAAAGAAATGATACAGATAATCTTAAGTGCCTGTATAGGAACACTTTCATTTTTGTAAACATTTGTCCTACGACTGTTAAATCCATGGAAAAATATTTGCTCTGACATGCAGTTGAGTTCAGAAGTCATTGTTTGATTAAGTGCAGCTGAGGCAGGTTTCAGGTTTTTGTAATTGAGTTGGAGCATGGTGATCGATTAGTTGGTGACAGCAGTTCTTTAGTCCGTGAGCTGAGCTGTTTTCCTTTTTCCATCTCCCCTCGACAAGTGGAGATGAGTGGGCCAAGGGGCAGCGCTCAAGGCCTTGTAGATACTGTGAAGCTGACTTTCCCATATAGAGCCAATGTCATCAGCCTGTAAATCCAAGCTTTCTACAACATTTGTTCCTGAAAATATTTGGGCTGGGAGAATTCCCCTCATCGCGCAAAGGAACACAGTGAACAGTGTTCACTTGGGATCCATGGATCCACTTATTGTCCTAGAAAAGTGACTGTGGTTGAATAGCAACAAAGTACTGGTAACTAGCAACTGGGAACTGTATTGGTTGAATAGCAACAAAGTAACTAGCAACTGGGAATTGTATGTTGCAACATACAGATTGAAATCCAACAAAGAAATCAAAAGTTGACATAATTGATATTAAGGACTTCTCCAATGCAGTGAAATATTTCGCCACTGCACCAACACTGCTGAATAGTTTCAGTCTATATGTGACAGGTCATTATATCTCTTTATCATGACTCTGGCGAACAGAGGCATCTCCTAAAGCATTGTGCCATTCCCAGGCCCAGAGGCATCTCCTAAAGCATTGTGCCAGTCCCAGGCCCAGAGGCATCTCTTAAAGCATTGTGCCATTCCCAGGCCCAGCAGGCAGGCAGGCAGGCAGGTCCAGATGATTTCACTACTGCACACACTAAGATCCTAAAGTCTCGTGAACCCCGTCACCCGAGCACTAATCTCCCGCCTCTAACCTCTCTGATCCCACCACATGACTATGGGGCTGGAGAAAAGACGTCATCACAGACAGTCACACTTCAGCCCTGTAATCTCATTACCCTTGTCTCCGAGCAGAGCAGGGGTCAGCAAGGTTGTGTTGTCCCGTACCACCACAACTGCATGCACTGACATGAGAGTGACTGACTTCGCCTCAGACGCAGTGTAAGGGGAAACAGACGTCAACACTAATAATAATAAAAAAAAGTCCAGGGCTTTTGTGCAGTTTTATGTTTCCATCTGAGAAAATGGTTTAGTGATTTTGACTTCATTGGATGGTGCTCTTCTTGTAGCACTAAACTGAAAATGTATCATATTCTATCAGCACAATTAAATCTTCACTACTTAAACTTTAATGATTCTATATAATTAAGTACGTATGTCATATGGTTATTTATGACTTCAGACATGTCCACATAAATAGTATTAATATTAGAGTTTATTCTTAACAATAGTAGTACCAGAAACATCACCATCAACATCAATAATGGGAGCACTAGTAGAAGTAGCTTTAATAAGTGTAAATCATATAAATATAATCATATAAACACCTGATAATTCTGGCTGCAAAATGACAGCATTCTAATGACAAGAAAAACAAAAGAAGACAGTAGAAACATTCAGATTCAATAAAGTGCATTTTGGTCAATGTCATATAAACGTTCACAGCATCACATAGGCTATCACATCATTCATTAGGTATCCAACTATGACCATTGGTAAGGTCTAGCTTAGACAACCACTGTAACAATAATGTATCTTCCCTGAAATGTTACCTAACTGTTGTTGAAAATGTGTTATTGCGAGTAAAAGTATCACCTTTAACAAACCAACTTGTGAATGTTCCTAATATTCATATAGTCATAGTGATGTGCCTGGAATTAACTGGAAGCTTATAAATATTTCACACAAATCTGCATTTAGTGATATGGGTGAGCATAACAGTCTTAGATCTTACTGAAATACACGTTTCCTGCACAAAGGAAAAATTGATTGCAAATCAAAATGTCTAAACCTCTGAAAGATGCTACTAACCCCCCTTATCTCAACATGTGCAGAGTGGCACACGTTATAGGGATAGGCAAATAAGTGATACAGCAAAGCCACAGGTTTAAGTCTGCTAAGTTTAATGAAAATATCTTTAAGTAGGCCTTCGTATAGGCTAGTTTTGCCCATGCCTATACCCTTTCCCACATAGTCTACCTAATTTATGATTAATGGACGCATGAAATGATAGCCTGGGTTACTGCACATGAATCTAAATGGTGTTGCCCATCAACATTAGCCTACAATTGAATAAGCCTATTCCAAACGACGACGTAAATATTTAACGCTCATGTGACTGAACTTCCTCGGTTTTCACAGAAAAATATATCCGCAGTAAAACGTATTGGCGACTGTGCAATTCATTACGCATTTTGCGGTTTAAAACCACTAAAAGTTGTGATTCATGCCGTTTAGCGCCAAAGGAGTAAATCATTTTGAAAACAATGAGAAAGGAAAATGAAAGTCTATTTCACGTGTGCCTCCAGCCAGCCTATGCAAACACCTATCAGCTCACCTTAAATGAACCCATCGCAATCTCTTGCTGCTGCTGTCTTTTTACTGGGTTGATACGGTACGTCTCAGATGAGACAATAGATGAAAAGCTTATCCGGGATTTAAACTTTCAGAATTGGACCTACAATTTCTTTGTAGCCTATGTTACGGATCTCTAAATGTCTACAGCTGGCTAGTTCTGACACACTCGTGCACAAACGGCCGAGGCACGATTCTGGGTTAGACGTCTTTAGCCAAGACGCTTTGTTTTCGCTGTGATGTTTTGGACGGTGAAAATACCCCCCGCTGCAAGAAATTTACACTTGAAGTTGAAACTGGACAAATCCGGGGAGAGAGACTGCCCTTTCTATTTTTAAAGAGGCACATTCAGATGTCGAATGCCTTGGGTCTACATTCGCGCGCATGGGGGAAATTAGACAGAAAGAAGAACTTCGAAGGTCCTTCTAGGGTGAGTGTTCTGATTGATTAACCTAGTATCCATTCCTTATCTTTTTTGCTCATGAACTACATCACCAAGGGTTTTGTGCGTCTTGTTTGCAACAATACAACTGAAGCAAAGACATTATCTATTATTGCAATTAATAATTAGAATAATAAACCCAACATCGCGTAATGTGAAACATAGGGGATGCCTGAGTTCGTAATGGATCTGAAAGAAATGATTTATTGAGTTGTAACAAACGTGACAATCAATGCTGGGTATTTTAGACATCCTTTTTTATAGTCTTCAAATGAGCCTTCTGATCTGCTGTTCTGTTCTGATACACCAGTTATACATCTTCAGTTAAAACAAACTATATCCAAATCGATTCAGTAGCCTAACCATTAAAGTGTTATTTTTGATATGTGAACAGTAACTTTATGCTAGTGTTGGGCCTTATGGGATTGCCTATTATTTAAGTGGGAACTTGGCTGAGGTAAACAGGCTATATTATAACAGTGGAGATAAATGTATATATTTTTTATTATTTAAATAAGGTAGAAGGTGTCATTAATTTATTTTCATGCTGCTGAATAGTCATTGTAGGTCGTGCTGCTAAATGTTTGTACCCCTACGTTTTACTATCTTGAATAGTGTGCTTGCGCATAATCATATTACTCTTGCTTTGTCACCATATTGAAGTTTGGATGAATAGGATTTTGGCTGTTGCCCCACTTTTATAAATCAAAGCTGAACAATCTTAAGTCTGATTTTTCTAAACAGAGTGATCAGCATGTGCTGCTTCTTGACCAACAGTATTTTGAAGATAAAATGATAATGCATCCAAACTCCACTTGTTTTTGTATTGTTGTCTAGTTGTTTAAACAACAGATACAAGCAATTACGTGTAGTCTCTCCACATAAGCTGCTAGAGGGTCAGAGAACAGAGCTGTTTTGTCCTCCCTAATATTGAACACCAACAAAATACATATATATTCATATATATATTTGTGTATGTGCAGTCCTTGTTTTGTCCTTGCTGTAGTGGTGGCATAAGAGTCTTTGAAAGTGCTAGGACATGTACAATGTATGTGTTGTGAGAAAATTCTCCAGGCCCTTTTCTATGATAGCTACAGAAGTCTAGAACCTTCTAGTGCTTTTTTCCCATCCTCACCCACTGAATCAGTGTAGGCCTACTAGGTGATACGATCAGAGTAGATTTAAGAATACTTATATATACTGTACACATATTCATACTTTTGGTATTTGATGTGAAGTTATGCAGCCAACTGATAGATGTAGGCCTATGTTCCCTAAATCTGCCAAAATCAGTATCAAAACACTGTGACTTGATTATTGTCTTATATGATAACAAGACTGATACCTTTGATTAAGATACTGCGATACACTGACAATTTAATTTCTTCTGCTCTCTGCAAACAAATCTTAGTGCCATTACTTTTTCATTCTATTTTTCACACTGCTTGTAAACCTGCTACTTGTGCAGTAAGCCTGCTAGCTTCTGGGCAGTGTTAGCTAAGGTGACAGGGCAATGATAACAACGACTCCAACTGCTGCCAACGGCTCCAACTGCTGCCATTTCTGCTGAGCAGCAGAGTCAAGCCCAGCTGTTCCTGAGAAGGCTGTCATGTGGTCAGGACAGGCAGGGCTGAGCCGAGCTGGTCTGGGCTATTGAGTCAGTGAGTACACAAAGCTATGATCGCAGAGAGGCCAAATTTGACCTTGTTTTACGGTGATATATAACAACCATTTACTGTATTTTACTGTGCGTCGCTCCCCCGTTGGAATTCCCAGTGTTTTTTTCCTGTTTTCTTTGAAATTGTCTTTTGAACAGACTGGATGTTTATCCTTGCGTTTACAGCTTTTATGTGCATGACCTAATTCTGCAGAGAGCAAAAGCAAAGCTCCCTCCCTTTTTCTGTCTCCCCTCCCTCTCTCAGTCGCCCTCACTGTGTGTGTGTGTGTGTTTGTGTGTGTGTGTGGTGTGTGGCGTGTGTGTGTGAGTGAGAGAGAGAGAGAGAGAGAGAGAGAGCAGGCGAGAGAGCGAGGACTGTCCCCTCCCTCAGTGTTTCCTTGTAGGAGTTGATGGAGAGCACACAGAGTTCATCTGAGGACAGGGAAATGCTTTTCTTTCCAGTGTGAATCATTTTGGAAAAATGAGCCGCTGGACTGAATTGCCCTTGCATTTTGGCATGTTACCCCTTTCTGCTTTATTGTCTATTTTGGCTGAACTCGTAGTTCTTCATTTAACTGCCAAGAAAACTTCAGGTCCTTTAAAGATACAGCAGGCAAAGCCAGTTCCTGAGTCAACCATGTCCTGTAAGCAAATAAAACGAATCTCTGTAGATTTCTGCCATTCCTTCCTGTTTAGTTCTGAATCCCACTGGGATCTGAGCTGTTTCTCTGCGTTGAGTTTACACTCCATAGAAGCTCATGGTGGGGTATAGTGTGAACTGTTTTTTCCACTAGATTTCACTAGGAAGTACATGACTCAAGTGTAGTTGACTGTCTTGTGAGTTTTTGTGTTTTTGCATGTTTTAGTAATCACTGTTATGCTATAAGCTAATTGAGCAGCATTTCTGATCTTTTGCCAGACTATCCTACTGTGGTGCACTCAAAATAATTCACAAACAAGGACGTCTGGGAATAACCTTGAATGATTATTTTTTGTTGCTGTTTGCATTGCGTATGAGGATATAAATCCAGATAACTTCAGCATTGTATGGACTTTCACTTTTATAGCAGTATCTTTCATACAAATCATAGAAGAGGTCATAATAGACATTTAACAACATGTTTTTTTCATAACTTATGTTTGGCAAAATAACCATCCATACCTGATAAAATGCTTTTAAAAAAATCCTTTTAAAAGCCATCGTTTTAAAAAAACCTGACTCCTGTCGAGGCAACAACCTGGCGCACTTGTTTCTTTGTTTCATTAAGCATGTGTTTCATCTAAATTGAAATGCAAACTAGTGAGAGAGCATGTTTCATTTTGTGTCCATGTCTCTCTCTTTCGTCTCACAAATAATGGGGTGGCCTCATCTGCAGGGAGGAGAAGGGAGGAGTGGTCTCAGCAATAAGGAGCCACTGGACTACGGCAGCAGCTGGCCTGTAAGCGCCTAAATTATGACAGCTCGGGATGGCAACAGGCCTAATTATAATGAATGACTACCTCCATGATAGCTTTTACAGACTTTGATTGTCTCATGTGAGGAAAGGGCACCTTACAGGCGGGCTATGTGTGTTGGTGGGTAGGGAAAGTGGTTCTGCCATTTTATTGGCTGCTTCCCTTGTGTATAGAGTTGCAGCAACAAAGTCAGTTCTGATTGGTCCTGATTGCAGAGCTTGGTTTCAAAGGTTGCTCCTCCACATTTGGCCCAAGGGATTTAGTTAAACTGGGTTAAATTCCAAAAAAAGTGATTTTGTAGCTTAGACTCGGACAGGCAGAAAGTTGCAAACAGAGGAGCGCCCATTTAAGGTGTGGCACATTCTGCTCACGATTTCGGTCACAAAAGCAAATGTGGCAATGCCCACATGAAAATTCTTTGTGAGTACAGGCCTAGGCATCAGGTTGGTTGAAAAGTGCTGGTCATAGATGGTGCCATATAGCTATCCTACCTCCCACTGCTATTGCAATGAGCACAACTCGAATAGGAATGCAAAACAGTCTCAAGTTGCTGTAATTTTTTGTGTTTTAGAACTGAATTGGCAAACTATGCTAAAAGCCAGTGGGGAATATCTTTGTGTTTTAGAACTGAATTGGCAAACTATGCTAAAAGCCAGTGGGATATATCTTTGTGTTTTAGAACTGAATTGGCAAACTATGCTAAAAGCAAGTGGGATATATCTTTGTGTTTTAGAACTGAAATGACAAACTATGCTAAAAGCCAGTGGGATATATCTTTGTGTTTTAGAACTGAATTGGCAAACTATGCTAAAAGCAAGTGGGATATATCTTTGTGTTTTAGAACTGAAATGACAAACTATGCTAAAAGCCAGTGGGATATATCTTTGTGTTTTAGAACTGAATTGGCAAACTATGCTAAAGCCAGTGGGATATATCTTTGTGTTTTAGAACTGAATTGGCAAACTATGCTAAAAGCCAGTTGGATATATCTTTGTGTTTTAGAACTGAATTGGCAAACTATGCTAAAAGCCAGTGGGATATATATTTGTGTTTTAGAACTGAATTGGCAAACTATGCTAAAAGCCAGTGGGATATATCTTTGTCAATTAGTAACGACCAGATACAGAACGCGGCAGTGAAAAAAAACTATTTCCATGAAACTATAAGAATCGTGCTATTGTCAAGTCTAATGCAGGATGCTGCTTAACCTGACATGCCACAAAGCAGCATGTAATGTGACCTCCGCATGGTGTTGCCACCTACAATGTAAGGGAAATAAAGTTTGTCTCTCAGCCACCATTAGCCATGATGTTATACATAAAGTATCATGTAGGCTGTATGATAGACATTATGAACTAGTATACTAGAGGATAGCTAGTTAGAGATTAGCCTGATCAAGATTGTTATCATTACACTAATCTGATGACTTTTAGACATTTTAATTGCAGCAACAATTTATTTTCATTGTGTTCAGCAAACCAAACCAAAATTATGATTTAGTAAATACTTAGACAATACTGTTAGTGAAATTTAAAGCAGCACAATGCCAGGAATACATGTTATTGATATTCAATAGTAAAAGCATGAATTGTAAAGGCTAGTCTACAACTACAATGTAATTTGGGGTTATTGTGAGGTCTTGATAACTTAAGACTTACACAATGTTACACACAACTTTCATATCCACGTATCAATTTTATTTTCATCTATAAAATGGTGATTAAGCACTCTGAGAAGCTATTCATTGTAGTAAGATCTTATGTTGGTCAAAAGTGGTGGGGATGAAATTGATGATTGCAATAAGTGGTGGGGGCATAGCCCCAACATAACTGATGCCTAGGGGTACAGACAATTGATCATTTTAGAGTACTAAAGTGTGACATCACGTTTCCGTAGCAACCAATTTTCTGTTCTACAGAAACCAAATTAACAACGTGAAATACTAGGGGTGTAAAGATTAACCGATACGTATCGGTATCCGTTTTTAACGTGTAAGATACGGCTACATCGATACGTGAAAAACTGAAATGAACCGGTCGTTATATCGATTTACTTGTTATGAATCGGTGCACAACCTTTTCTGCTCGCTCAGACTCATTTAGCCTACGTTCCAAGCAGCGCGTTCATCCCACTTCCGGTTTTGAAACTATACGTGGCACGGAATTGTGGGTAATGCAGTTCGTTTTTGGTTACATTCATTGCCCAAAGTTGTCAAATGACCTCATTACCCATACATCTATTGCAACTTAACCATGTGACAACTTGCACTCGGTCGGCTTTTGTTTTTCGAAATCCAGCACGAAATTAAGCACTTATAGCATTCCTAAACAGCAACGATAGTCTGTAGAGTAGCCTTACCTTTGATGAAGGGATTTCCTTAATGTTAAATAATAATTTGGCCCTTGCTGCTAAAACGATGCATAAATTATTAGCCAATGATTTTGTTCATATTCACTCAGACTTGTGGCATTTTAGGTTTCTGCATTAGGTCTACTGTTGGAACAAAATAAGCCCAGAGAGTTCATTGATTTGTAGGCCTATTTTATTCTTGTAGGGTAGGCTAGGCCTATATGAGAAAAGGCCAAGAGTGTCTTAAGCACTGTTTTATTTTATTTCGGTATTGTCTTACCTCAACAAGGGTACAGCTCCATGAAAACTATCAGATATAACTCTATAAAATCTGTAAAGTCTATAAAAATGTATTTTTATGTTTTATTTGGCTGCTGTGCTTGACTGAAATGTAGACTATTCTTTTTTCATTTCAATACATTATATGAAAAAAACCTCAGTTTAGATAATTATAATCACACATTTTGTTGCCTAATTGACAACCATGACCATGATAATTGATAATATAAAATGAATGTGCACCTTGAGCAAATTATAAAAAATCTTTCAGAATGCTTTCCAATTTCTTGAACTGCATCGAATTGCATCGAATCGCATCGCATCGAATCGTACTGAATCGTTTTTTATAAACATGTATCTTTTCTTGTATCGAATCGTGCCCATGTATCTAGATGCGAATCGTATCGTCTTTTACATGAGAGATTCACACCCCTATGAAATACTATGCCAGACCAAAGTTTTATAGAAAAGGAACGTTTTTTTTTTGCAAATTGATAAGCAGTTTGCCTCTCCGATGATTTAAGCCAGCGGTTCCCAAACTTTTTTCCCCGCGGACCACCTTCTACATCCTGACTCGGCTCGCGTACCCCCACCATCCAACACATAAAAAAGCAACACATTCTATTGACGCATTCCAGGCATCGTTGTTTAATTAGCCGCCCTACATGATAACATAATCAAAATGTACAACTGGTCTATGAGCTCTCACGTTAAAAAAAAACAGTGTGGAGAACCACATTAGAATGGTTAGGTAGCATCTCACTGCAGACCACGCACTGTGGCTTTGGGCAGTCTGTCTCCCAATCCACGTGAAGCCTAGGAATATACTGTATGCATCATACTTTTGTTTTCTTCGGGCAGTCTTTTCTGTCTCGTTCTTTCTTTTATCCCCCTGCACTCCATCTCCACCTTCATTAGTCTGCCTCCATCCCATCGTTACCTGTGTCCTGCTCTGTTTCTCTCGCTTCTCCTCTTCGATCGTTTTAATTAGACCTTTTGGACAGTGTCCCTGTTTTTAGCCACTTTTCCATGTTTACACAGCGTTCTACTTCAACGAAACTAACGCGCCAGATATTCTGGCTGCCCGCAGGAAATCACGTGTATTGTGTGTAGCTTATTTTTTTAATGAAAACATAGCCTATTGTTTACAAATGATTTCCTTTAATTTCACGTTTCCATATCATTATAACCCGATTCGAAATTATGTATTATTTATTCATTAATTAGAGTATTAATGAATTAATCATTTTTAACTCCTTTCCGCCATTGCCCTTTTCATCTCGCGTACCCCCTAGCGGCAGCTCACGTACCACCAGGGGTACGCGTACCACAGTTTGGGAATCCCTGATTTAAGCAATTATTCAGAATAGATCGTCTTCATTTTTTATTAAAAAAACTGAAACTAACGTGGTGTAAACCGCTGTCGACATGGTGCAATGCTGAATGCTGAATCAGTCAGAGTCTCATAGCCTACTTGCTGATTTATTTTTTCAGGTTTGTAAAGAAATTCCAATTTTTTTTTAAAAACGTGTCCAAAGCCACCCCGGTTGACAGTAATAACGTTATGTAATCAGAACAGATTAGGCAAATTTACCGTTATGTTATAAACTTTATCTTTCATACTAGCGCAAACTTTACCTTTTAGTACCCTGGAAAAGTACATAAAAGCCTCGACATGTTTCGATCTAGTGATTTTTATCTCTTGAAATTGATTTATTCTCGTTTTAAAAGAAAGAACACAGTGAAGCAATGGAAAATGCCATCTCTGGTTCGGTTGTTTAGAACAGAAAATCCAGTTGCTAGGACAACGTGACGTTTTCACTTTAGTACTCTACTGGGGGCCAAAGTTAATGTTATCGGCTTTAATTGCATTGTGTAACGTTTACCGTGCCCGAAGTGTTAAGTGGATTTCCTGTGTCATTTGCAAACATGTTTTACAAGTGCTTTTGACTATGGCTATGGAACCAGAACTATAGTTTGTGCACTATTACAACATAATTTGATTCTGTAGCAGTAGTTTGAATATTATTGGTCTGGAATACTTTTCCCCCGGATATATGTTTTTTATTTTCATTCGAAGCAATAGGGGTCAGGTGTTGATCAGTGGAGAGGATCAAAAGACTTTACTTCCTTCGCTTCAGGTAATCCTCTGGGGAATACTGTACAAACAGTCATTTTCTAAAGTTTCATTACAGTTATTGAGGAAAACAGGCACAGGTGTGTCACTGATACTTTCCAATTTATCAGACACCTATGATAACTTTTATAAGTCTGTCAGTTGTGAAAACATGTGGTTTACTTTGATGTTAGCTGTTTTGCAGTTGCTGTTTATAATGTTTAACTCAATACTGGACCAAATCAATTGTTTTTGCAGTAAATATTAACAAAAAAAGAGCCCAAGTGGTGGTAATACTGAATACTATAAAATCAGCATTTTATGGGTCGAAAATGGCTCAGCATGCCTTCTACTATTAAAATCATCAGAGGCAGTCTTAGTGTCAGATCAACGTAATTCACAAAAAAATGACTTTTGTTTTTGAAAGAATGTTAACACCCTCCCAAAAAGGGCTTGTTAACGCATATTGTAGCCTTGAAGCAAATGTTTTTCATAAAATAACTTTTTTGACATCAAAAACTCTGTTGCATTCAAACAAATCTGAGTTAATATGTGTAATCTTTGATAGTCCTACTTTATGTGTAAACTACCTTCAAATATGCTAGATGCCAGAGTAATGTAGTGTATTTGTGCGGACTTCAAATTCCTTGGAATTTCTCCCAATATGTCAACCACTAATGTCTATAGCACTTGCTGCTCTAATTTATATGAAAACTCTTAAAACCCTGAAAGGGGTAAAAGGGGGACAGGGAAGGATATTAAAATAAGTGTTAAATTATCCAGCAATTGGCTTCTGGCTGTTCTGTTTCTCAGTTTTGGCTATGTGTATCATCTGGCCCATAAAAGCAGAGAATAGGAAGGCTCAGATCGAGCCATTTCCAATCTGAGAGGGTGTGATTTGTCTGTTAAGTGTGAGGCGGCTGGGTTCGGTTGGCCTAATGTGCTGCTTTTGCTTTTGTTCCCCTTGTAATGAAATGTCAAACCCTTGGCCTCAGCTGTGGTGTCTCATAGCAACTGTGGAGGACATTGGCAAACGGAGGGAGAGACACGGCAAAATAATCAAGTGCAGATTTTGGGGGTTTGGTCTTTAACTCTGTGTGCAAAAGCAGTACACAATTTTGCCTTGTCTTTTCTCTCTGAAGTTCACTATGATGACTTGATTGAAAAGAGAGTGCCATCGTAATGAGAAAGTGACATTTCATATTTGATGTGTCTGTTAAGTTCATCTTTCAACTCCATTTGTTTTAGTAAAGTAGAATGTCCCTTTCCTTTTACCTTGTCCGACCCATCTTGGATAGTGTTCAAATGCTGCTGGTCTTCTCTAAGTCTGTGGTCTGGTCTTCTTTAGTAGGTCTGTGGCCTGGAATAGAGCTTTCCTAGTTAATTGATCCCTGATCTGCCATGGCTATTTAGACTGCAGGGTGAGTATAGCCATACTCAACTGAAAATTGAATTAAGAGCAGATATGTCTCCAATTTATCATTTATCCTCAAGTTCATAAACTATATTGATGAATTCAGTATAGATACATTAATGTTCTCTAGGAGAAGGTTGAAATTAAATGTTAAATTGAATGTGTTTAATTGCATGTCATATGCATGGTGTATTGCTTCATCCTTGACAAAGCATGCTTCTCCATCCATTACTCAGCAAGTATCTCTGTGTCTTACGGCCATTTCAGACATACTAAACAATGTATATTTGATTGCCATGTTCACTGTGGTAACATAGTCTAAAGAGGTTTCTACTCTTAAACAGTAACAAACAGGTGGACTGGGGAAAGGAGTGTCACATGTGTTTATGTTTGACCAGTGTTCAAGTGGCCATGGCCACCTCTGACAGAAGGTGTATGCAGCGTGCCAGATATTTATCAACTGACAGAACGCCCCAAGGCCTGGTCGCTTATACCCCATGACCCAGACACCACCTGTCTGTTGCCATGGTTACACACACACACACACAGAGCGCAAGTTCAGTGCTCCCACTGACAACCTCACCAGACCAACAGGGATCTTGGTCTTGGCCTTGATCGCTAGTGTGAGGCAAGCTGCTTTGAAAGCTATCACTTCACACTGAAAGAAGTTGAGCTGGCAAAGCTACACTAGGGGAAATTCTGGTTTGGTAAACTAAATCTACCTTGAAAAAAAAGCTACTTAATGGCTAATTGACATATATTCAAATTGTACAACTTTTGATTCAAAACAGTAACAATCATATTCAAATATTTTTACAGTTTCCTGAATTACAGAGACTAACCTGTCCTTAACAAAACATCTGGGATTTTTGAAATGGGCAGCATTTCAAGGACTCATATGTTTTTGGTGTGACTACATGTAAATCTGGATTTTGTATTATCTGACTAAGTCTAAAGCAGTAAAAAAATATTTTAATATTTGCACGTTTGACCAATTTAGACACAGATCTAAAAAAATGGGCCTGTTTTTCAGTTGTCAGTTTTGTGACATTTCACTGTAGGCTACTGTCTTAACTACTTCAACAGTCTTCAAGTTGCAAATGTGTTGGCAGTAGGCCTACCAATAGCTTGAACCCTCTCCTAAACAATGGCTAACAGCCTTTTGTGCATACACTACACAGAGGTCAAGTGTGAGGTAGTGGCTGACTGACGAATGTATTGCTTGCGGTCAAAATGAAAGAAGAAGGGACTGGGACCGGTCAAAAGGGGTTCAATTACAGCAGAGGGGGAATGCTAAACGCATTGAAAGAATGATTCCTTTCTTTTCATGTCCCCAATGTATTTGTAGTGTCAGTAGCAGCAGAAAGTGGGAAAAGTAAGTGAGCTTTGATGAATGCACTTGAATGACCTGCAAGCTAAATGAAGCTATGCTACTATTACATGTGCAGTAGTTCACTCTTCAATACCATTTGTAGGATGGGTGTTGGGGGCGCAGGTGGGACACGTGCCACCCAATTTTCAGAACAGGATTTTTCTTTTAAAAATATGAATGCATTTGTTGTGAGAATTCGGTTCTGATCTGACCCGCCGACCAAAACAAAAAAACAACTGGAAAAAAAATGGGGGGGGAAATTAACTGCATATGCATAATCTTTTCTTTTGTTCTGTTGCCATGTTTGCCACTGCCCTAGAGCAAGTGGTGTGACGAGAGGGACAGATTTCCATCAATGAGTTTTTCCGAAATCATAGATAAAAGGATGGGGAAAGCAAAGCAAAAGACAATGGAATATTGTATTCTGTCACTTGTGGCCATTTATGCATATTTTGTGGACGTCTGCAATGAAAAAGCCAGTGAAAAATACAGAGAAATGGTCTGGAACAAAGCCCAACTAGTAAGCGAGCCATCAATATCTAACTGTGAGCCCTAAGGCTAATAGTGCGCTGGATTTGCCTGCTGATAATAGTGCTCAGAGGGCAGTAAGTGTGTAAGTGGGTTCAATATGTTAGAATGAGGCATTTGTAATAGTAAACAGCTTGAATATCTAAATCTAATTGGAACCGGAGGTTCTTAAGAGATTGGGAGTCATTTCTTGTGTTCATGTTTTGCCCCTCTGCTTTGTACTAGCTATACAGGTGCATCTAAAAGCAAGAATATCTTGGAAAAGTTTTTTTTATCATTATATAAAAAGTGAAACTTTCATATTATTTAGATTCATTACACATGAAGTAAAATATTTCAAGCCTTTTTTTTTGTTTTGTTTTAATCTTGATTATTCAAATCTTGATGGTTATAGTTTATAGCCCATGGAAATCGAAAATCCAGTATCCACAATTCACAATCCAGCTACAGTAAGTCTAATCAACGCAAAATACCGGCAATGGTTTGAGCCTTAAATCTCTCAGTCTGGAAAGGACTTTTCTACAATATTTTTTTGAGATGCACCTATATTGGGAAATTAGACTACTACTTTTGTTTACTTTGTTTCATGAAAATGTTGATGGCATTTTTGGGTCTGCACTGTGCTGAATTTTAACCCCGTTCAACACAAATATAAAGGCAGTAATATAAGAAGTCATACAGTGTAATGCAGAGAGGACGGATTTGAGCCAGTAACTGCATGGACCTGTCCGTCCCAATGTACCATCCTCCCTTGCTGATTGGAGTATTTAGTGATATGAATGTAGGTTTGAAACCATCTTGTCATAGGCTAGGCAACAACTAAACAAGACTGCTGAGATCAATTTTGTCAGTTAATTTGAATTTAGGACAGGGTCTGTGCCATCCTAACTTAGAATTCCTAAATTATCAAATTCCTAAGACAGTCCTGTAATGGCCGAATTCCTAAAGACAGGATTTCCCCCCCTAAATGCAGTTAGAGAACATGCCTCTGTAATATCTAAAAATCCTAAATGGCATCCTAAACTGAGATAAGTTTCAGAAGATCCAGAAGTTTCTGTAATGAGGCCCCTGGACTGGACTAACTGAGCTGAACTGTTAGACCTCAGCATATTGTCTCACACAGGATTCTTGAGAGTTTCCTGCAGCATCACTTACTTGCTTAACACAAAGTTGGGCTTATTATATCCCTACTTTATTAGGGTAGAGTTGTGCTTATTATATCCCTACTTTATTAGGGTAGAAGTAAAAGCATATTATTTTTGGTGTTGATAGGGGTTACTGTATTTTGTGGAGTTTGTGTGGAACGTGTGAAAGGTTTTTTTAGTAATTGCATTTTATTTGAAGGTCAAGTTTATTTGGTAATCTATAGGTAATTAACTGATCTATGGCATTTTTTGGCTGAATTTAGATTTTTATTAATTGGAATGTTGATTGTATTTAATTTAATTTTTTTAATTTCACACTTCGGGAGACTTCAGTAGCCATTTCATGGAAATCCAGAGGAAAGGTAACATAAAACTATATAAAGGTATACAAATATCTTGCATTTCCTTTAAATAACTTGTTACATATTTGTATATTGCATTTCACCATTACCATTCTGTCATCTAGTCCAGTATGTCATCTAGTCCAGTATGATTATGATGTCCAAAACTGGCAACATATTGACTTACACAGAACTTAATAAGCATCTGTTGAAAGGCTTTTCACTGTTGAAAGAATCATGCCGGTCTAGACACTGCTGAATACAACAGCATTGGAAGTGGTCATTGAGAGAGCCGGCCAAAATGTGCCCCATGAGATGAGAGATTGAGGCAATACTGTCCTAAGTAAGCTTTTATTTGTGTGCTAGCCTTGAGCCATCAGGTGGCACCAACTCCTTCAGTCTGCCTGTTCCATGGTCTGTCTTACTGTGATCAAATCAAAAGATTAGGCCAGGATCCCTTTTTTAGCGTCTCATGTTAGAAGATGCGATGACTTGTTAATGGAAATGTATTCTATTGACTTTAGGTGATTATGGTCTCTTGGAGACATTTGAAATGCTGTCATGACATCATGTTCTGCATCAATATAGAGGCTCATCTCCGTATTTTGTTTCTCATATTGCTTCATCTCGTCTCATTTTTGAGTGGTGACAGATTAATGATAGTGTCATATTCCTATTCCATTTTGTGAACAGTTTTTAGATTTATGCACCATTTACCTCATTTTGTGAACAGTTTTTAGATTTATGCACCATTTACCTCATTTTGTGAACAGTTTTTTTAGATATGCACCATTTACCTCATTTTGTGAACAGTTTTTAGATATGCACCATTTACCTCATTTTGTGATGCTTGGCAAGCAATCCCTGCAGTAACCATTTTTTTTTCTGAGGGCCTTGAAAGTCGATCAGCCTCCTTCCGCAACCAGTCCCATTTATCAAAATGAAACATGCCCCGCCTTGCGCACTGCTTTTCCATAATTGTTCTGACATTGCATCATTCAAGAATGTGGTATGTGTGACACACAGAATTTTACAGAGCCCACCATCAGTACATATTTGATTACAGATGAGATGTGTCACACTCTACCAGTGTGCGTTCAAAAGTGATAGACTAGATTTTTTGGGGGATACTTCTGTAGCTGTCACAGGAGATGACTTGAAGAGAAATGCTCGTTCGCTGTTTGTACATTTCTTTCAGACAAGAATATCCTTCTCCAACGCGTATATAGCATGCTGCCAACCAGAGGTGGAAAGTAACGAAATACATTTACTCACGTTACTGTATCACGTTACTGAGTAGTTTTTCTGTGTATTTTGTATTTTTTAAGTAGTTTATAAAATCGGTATTTAAAATTTTACTTGATTACATTTTGAGTGAAGTATTGTACTTCGCTACATCAAAAATCCCATCCGTTACTTGAGTAAAAAAAAAAGACTAACGAAAACGGCCCTAAACCACTAGCCTAGTGATAATGATCAGCATGTAGCCTACAATAGAGCATCACAGTCCCGCCCACAGGAGTTTCCGGAAGTAAGAATTCAATGCAATTTCTCCATTGACAAGTCGGTTATAAGCTTAAAAACTTAACTGCACATGGTAGACTCAAAACCAGCTACGGCTGTACTAAGCGATTGTGTATGCTCATATAGACGCCAAAAGTTCACGGGCACTAACCTCGTTTTGAGATAAATGTCTTTTATTCGCGATGTCTTGGATAAGTACTTCATTACCCACAATCCTGAACAATCCCACAATCCCACAGTGATGCCTCTGATTGGTGGAAAGGCCGTTAAGGTCATAGCAGAGAATGTCTAATAAGGGGAGAACCTTCACTCTCGGAACTCTTCCGGTGTGGTACTGCATCTAGGGGCGCTCGCGGGCGAGTCCAGAATGAATGGAGGTCTATGGAGCTGTACCCCTCAAAATCCACTTTTCTCGGGATATAATTTTTTTTTCAAGTAATTTGAGTATTGTATTCGAAAGGGGAGGCAAAGACAACACACTTGGTTGAGTATTATATTTTTTAAAGTCACTTAATTGTTCTAAAAAGCCTTTCAAACGTGTCAATGACGTCATTCATTAGCATGATCATAGCATAGCATAGCATCAATGCTAGTGTGTTATGGGCAACAACGACCCAACCTGTAAGAAAACGAAAGGACATGACTCCCGGATTATTTCACTTTTGATTGATAATCCATATCCATTTTGCGAAAAATAAAATAAAATCTGAGGGTTTCAGTTGTTAAATAGGTGAAAACAATAAATGTAGCCATGTAGCTCCATAGGACCCCATGTATTTTGGACTCGCCCGCGATCGCCATCTAGGTGAACTCTGGTGAACTGCAGCCAAATTCGGTTTGTATGGGATTAATAGAGAGTGGGGAGGCTCTCCGTAGACGGGCTCTGGTCATAGTTTGAAACTTTATCAGCGAAAATTATTGACAAAGATGGCGGAGTCTTTTACTGCCTATGGCGAAAATCTTAATGTGAATAAAAACTTTCTAGACGAACATTGGTACTTGTATCAACAAGGATTGTGGTTTATATATCACACGAACTTAGTCAGGGCCAACACACCATTAAATAGAACACTGGAAATGCTAGTTTGAACACTTAACTTTTCAGGTAGCCATTTCAGACATTAGAATGTCATTATAATGCTGCTAACATTAGCCTACATGCTGCAACACAGGTATGAAATATATTATGCTTTAATGACCTTTTTGTTTCTATGAACATTAATTGTTGTTTATATGAAACATCAACTTAGTCGAGGCATAAAAAGCCCTGTATATCCCCATTAAGAATTTAAACCTTTGAACTAGCTAGCTAGCTGATAGCAAAGCTGGATGCTACCACCGGGTAGACACTGCAGTAAAATGGTTAGCAAACCATCCATGCCCCTGTGAATATTTCAGTTTCAAGGACGAAATCAAGAGTGTCCAAAGGGGTGAAAACCACTTTAAATCGGGTCACATTATTGACTGTTGTGTGTCGAGGGTCAGCTTGTGGGTTTTGTATGGGCCAGCATGAGGGACAAGACCTATCAAACCTACAAAGTTGTGTGGTGAGTTTTGCAGGGAGGTTGGTAATGCTAGTTAACATTAGCTAGGCTACTGTAGCCTTCATACTGTACGAGCCATATCATCAATCATTAACCTAGAAATACTTCTTCGTACATTTAATGAACATTTTGTGTAATAATTCACAGCAAGTAAATAAACTGAATATGGTGGTCCAAGAGCAGACCATGCACCGGTCCATGCATCAGGATGGCAGTCAGATACGAAGCACTGCACAATGTTGCTAACGTTAACGTTAACCGCTTTCACACACACACACACACGATATAAAATACACAATGGTAAATATAACATTCAATACCAAAACACTATTATTTACACGATTACTCCTGAAATAACTGCTATTAACTAAATCATTGTTTGGAGGAAAGGGTTTGCGTGCTGTCGCCGGTTGGAAATGATTTGCTGGTTCGTGCTGCTTATATATTTTTCAGTGAGGCGCGGTGGTTTATGGGATGAGTAGTCCCTTCGCTCAGTCTTGTACCTTTGACTTTTTTTGGACTTTCTCTTCGTTTTTTCACTCGAAATGATATGTTGTATGCTTATGAGTTACGCCGTAGCTGATTAGCCTAAGACATGCTCTAAAACTCTTTAGATACAGATTTTTCCAAAACGTCAATGGGAACATGTATATGTGTGAACATGCTTAACAAAATATGGGAACAAAACATGGGCTATGTGCGCTGCGGTGGGCTTTGCCGCGATTATGGACACGTACCAAATGCGTCATGTGAAACGCCTGTGGGCGCATTGGAGGAAGCCATGAGCGTCCCTCTCGCACGATAAAGGTGTTGAAAACGGCCAATAAACTCCTCTAAGCAGGCAATAGATGGCATGGGCATGTCACATATTATTGTCTTTTTGAGTAGGCCTAACAAGCACATATTCACGTTTAAATGAAGGTGGATAATTTAAAACAAAAGCAAATTGTCCTGAAAGCATCCGATATGTCGCCCTTGGATTGAAAGTCAAAACTTTGAAACCGTGGTAAAGTTGATTTTATATTGGACGTTGGATATTCGACACATTCGAAAAATCTATTTAGCACTGACTACGAGGGTCAAATTTGTGTCAAACCAACTTTAATGTGTTTAAACAAGGCCTGCCTATATTACACAAAGCTTCTTTTGTCCAAAAACCCATGTTTTGATTTTATGAATTTTTTAGGCTGATAAAAGATTTCAATCTATTATGCGGCTTCACCTTTTGACTTACCCATACTAAAACACATCTCCTGAACTCGGCTTACTACCCTTTCTAGTACACAAAGCTTCTTTTTCCCTAAAACCTTCTCTTTGATTTTATAAAATTTTTAATGTTAAATGTTTCAAATCTATTATGCGGCTTGCCCTTTTGACCTACCCATGTCAAAACACATCTGGTGAACTCGGATTACTGCTCTATATAGTACACAAAGCTTCTTTTTCCCAAAAATCCATTCTTTGATTTTATAAATATTTTTTAATGTAAAAAAATGCTTTAAATGCTTTAAATCTATTATGCGGCTTGACCTTTTGACCTAACCATGTAAAAACACATCTGTTGCACTCGGCTAACTGCCCTACACAGTACACAAAGCTTCTTTTTTTCAAAAACGCACTCTTTGATTTTATATAATTTTTTTACTATTCAAAAATGCTATAAATCTATTATGCAGCTTGACCTTTCGACTTACCCATGTCAAAACACATCTGTTGCACTCAGCTAACTTGCCTACATAGTACACAAAGCTTCTTTTTTTCAAAAACGCACTCTTTGATTTTATATACATTTTTTACTATTCAAAAATGCTATAAATCTATTATGTGCCTTCCCCTTTCGACTTACCCATATCAAAACACATCTGCCGCACTCAGCTAACTGCCCTACATAATACACAAAGCCTATTTTTTTCAAAAACTCTTTCTTTGATTTTATATTATTTGTTTACTATTAAAAAATGCTATAAATCTATTATGCGCCTTCACCTTTTGACCTACCCATGTCAAAACACATCTGCTGCACTCGGCTAACTGCCCTACATAGTACACAAAGCTTATTTTTTTTCAAAAACGCACTCTTTGATTTTATATTATTTTTTTACTATTCAAAAATGCTATAAATCTATTATGCGGCTTCCCCTTTCGACTTACCCATGTCAAAACACATCTGTTGCATTCAGCTAACTGGCCTTCATAGTACACAAAGCTTCTTTTTTTCAAAAACTCACTCTTTGATTTTATATTAATTTTTTACTATTCAAAAATGCTATAAATCTATTATGCGAATTGACCTTTTGACCTACCCATGTCAAACCATATCTATTGCACTCAGGTAACTGCCCTACATAGTACACAAAGCCTATTTTTTTCAAAAACTCTTTCTTTGATTTTATATTATTTTTTTACTATTAAAAATGCTATAAATCTATTATGCGCCTTCACCTTTTGACCTACCCATGTCAAAACACATCTGCTACACTCAGCTAACTGCCCTACATAGTACACAAAACTTATTTTTTCCAAAAACTCACTCTTTGATTTTATATTAATATTTTACTATTCAAAAATGCTATAAATCTATTATGCGCCTTCACTTTTTGACCTACCCATGTCAAAACACATCTGCTGCACTCAGCTAACTGCCCTACAAAGCTTATTTTTTCCAAAGCCCACTCTTTGATTTTATAGATGTTTTGGTAACACTTTATAATAACTACACACAATTCATCATTTATTAAGCCTTTGTTACTTATTAGTTAATGGTTTGTTCATCATTAGTAGTTTCTTGTTCATACATAATTTATCATCAGTAAAGCATTTGTTCACACAATTATAAATGGTTTGTTCATAGTAAATAAGCCTATCCAAAAATATGTTTGTAAGTACATGATTTATACTTAATAAGTAATGAAACAACCACTTATAATGAAATAATTTTCTTATTATAAACCAGTTGCAAACTATTACAAAATGCTTTGTTCATCATTTGTAAAGCATTGTTCCTATGTTGATTCTCATAAACAAAGTATTTGTACGCACAATTATAAATGGTTTGTTCATAGTAAATAAGCCTATATCTAAAATATGTTTATGAATTATTGTTAATACTTAATACATTTTGCAATAATATTTTGTTGATGAAGTAATATTTCCATTATTTAACAGTTGTTACACATGCACTAATGATTAATTAGGGTGAGGATACATATTTTATAAACCACTTCCTAATACTATAATTCATGATTAACTCAGGAGTTACAAGTGGTTAGTTAATGATATTTTGTGAGCTTATCTAAAGTGAGGACTTTCTATGCCTTGCAACACATTTTCAAATGAGTTGTAAAGATTACATTCACATTCATTCATTTAGCAGACAAGCGACGTAAACATGTCAATTAAATTGAAGGCCATTGACATAACAATTAAAGCTGGGAATCGAACCCCCAACTTTTCAGGCTATTGCATGCTAGTCCTGCTCCTTATCCACTACACTACCTTGGCCCAGACAGAAACCCCTACAACTATGCAAGAGTTTCTGTTTTCTTCTACTACACACTGTTATTAAACATCTGTAAAGTATTATTAAATGCTGTATTCTTCGTTTGTAAAGCATTATTCCTACATTAATTCTCATCTGTAAATCATGTTTACACACAGTTAAAAATGGTTTGTTCATAGAAAACACGCATATCTATATTATATTTTTGAATCGACTGTTGTAATACCACTGGGCAGAGGTAGTGTAGTGGATAGGGAGCTGGGTTAACATGCAGTAATCCATAAAGTTGGGGGTTCAAACCCCGGCGTCCACCAATGTGGCCTTGCCCTTTAATTTCATTGACATGTGTCGCTTTGGGTGAAAGTGTCGGCTAAATTAATAAATGCATGTGTAAACTTTATAACTCATTTGTAAATGTGTTGCAAGGCATAAAAAGTCCTCACTTTAGATGAGCTCACAAAATATCATTAACTAACCACTTGTAACTCCTGAGTTAATTATGAATTATAGTATTAGGAAGTGGTTTATAAAATATGTATCCTCACCCTAACTAATCATTAGTGCATGTGTATGTTACAACTGTTAAATAATTGAAATATTACTTAATCAAAAACATATTATTGCATCATTTATTAAGTATTAACAATAATGTATAAACATATTTTAGATATAGGCTTATTTACTATGAACAAACTATTTATAACTGTGTGAACAAATGCTTTACTGATGATAAATTAGAAATTACTAATGATGAACAAACCATTAACTAATAAGTAACAAAGGCTTAATAAATGATGAATTGTGTGTAGTTATTATAAAGTGTTACCGATGTTTTATTATCAAAAAATGCTATAAATCTATATTATACATTTATTGAAAATATAAAAAAATCCAGTTGATTTACACAGCCAAATGGAACTTTGGATGGAAAACAAAATATAGTTAACTTAATAAATATAAATGATGTATGTCTACCTACAAAGAGGTAGCTTGTTTTTTTGCATTTTTGAATAGTAAAAAATTTATATAAAATCAAAGAGTGAGTTTTTGGAAAAAAGAAGCTTTGTGTACTATGTAGGACAGTTAGCTGAGTGCAGCAGATGTGTTTTGACATGGGTAGGTCAAAAGGTCGATTCGCATAATAGATTTATAGCATTTTTATAAAGTAAAAAATTTATATAAAATCAAAGAGTGAGTTTTTGGGAAAAATAAGCTTTGTGTACTATGAAGGCCAGTTAGCTGAGTGCAACAGATGTGTTTTGACATGGGTAGGTCAAAAGGTCAAGCCGCATAATAGATTTATAGCATTTTTGAATAGTAAAAAATTAATATAAAATCAAAGAGTGAGTTTCTGGAAAAAAGAAGCTTTGTGTATTATGTAGGGCAGTTAGCCGAGTGCAGCAGATGTGTTTTGACATGGGTAGGTCAAAAGGTCGATTCGCATAATAGATTTATAGCATTTTTATAAAGTAAAAAATTTATATAAAATCAAAGAGTGAGTTTTTGGGAAAAATAAGCTTTGTGTACTATGAAGGCCAGTTAGCTGAGTGCAACAGATGTGTTTTGACATGGGTAGGTCAAAAGGTCAAGCCGCATAATAGATTTATAGCATTTTTGAATAGTAAAAAATTAATATAAAATCAAAGAGTGAGTTTCTGGAAAAAAGAAGCTTTGTGTATTATGTAGGGCAGTTAGCTGAGTGCAGCAGATGTGTTTTGACATGGGTAGGTCAAAAGGTCGATTCGCATAATAGATTTATAGCATTTTTATAAAGTAAAAAATTTATATAAAATCAAAGAGTGAGTTTTTGGGAAAAATAAGCTTTGTGTACTATGAAGGCCAGTTAGCTGAGTGCAACAGATGTGTTTTGACATGGGTAGGTCAAAAGGTCAAGCCGCATAATAGATTTATAGCATTTTTGAATAGTAAAAAATGTATATAAAATCAAAGAGTAAGTTCTTGGACAAAATAAGCTTTGTGTATTATGTAGGGCAGTTAGCTGAGTGCAGCAGATGTGTTTTGACATGGGTAGGTCAAAAGGTTGATTCGCATAATAGATTTATAGCATTTTTATAAAGTAAAAAATTAATATAAAATCAAAGAGTGAGTTTTTGGAAAAAATAAGCTTTGTGTACTATGAAGGCCAGTTAGCTGAGTGCAACAGATGTGTTTTGACATGGGTAGGTCAAAAGGTCAAGCCGCATAATAGATTTATAGCATTTTTGAATAGTAAAAAATTAATATAAAATCAAAGAGTGAGTTTCTGGAAAAAAAGAAGCGTTGTGCACTATGAAGGGCAGTTAGCTGAGTGCAACAGATGTGTTTTGACATGGTTAGGTCAAAAGGTCAAGCCGCATATTAGATTTAAAGCATTTAAAGCATTTTTTTTTACATTAAAAAATATTTATAAAATCAAAGAATGGATTTTTGGGAAAAAGAAGCTTTGTGTACTATATAGAGCAGTAATCCGAGTTCACCAGATGTGTTTTGACATGGGTAGGTCAAAAGGGCAAGCGCATAATAGATTTGAAACATTTAACATTACAAATTGTATAAAATCAAAGAGTAGGTTTTAGGGAAAAAGAAGCTTTGTGTACTAGAAAGGGCAGTAAGCCGAGTTCAGGAGATGTGTTTTAGTATGGGTAAGTCAAAAGGTGAAGCCGCATAATAGATTGAAATCTTTTATCAGCCTAAAACATTAATAAAATCAAAACATGGGTTTTTGGACAAAAGAAGCTTTGTGTAATATAGGCAGGCCTTGTTTAAACAGATTAAAGTTGGTTTGACACAAATTTGACCCTCGTAGTCAGTGCTAAATCGATTTTTCGAATGTGTCGAATATCCAACCTCCAATATAAAACCAACTTTACCACGGTAACTTAGAATGCGTCTTATGAAGCATTGGAGAAAGCCATGAGCGTCTCTCTCGCAAAATAGGTATAGGTATAAGTATATATGTTCTTTTGATCCCGTGAGAGAAATTTGGTCTCTGCATTTATCCCAATCCGTGAATTAGTGAAACACACTCAGCACATAGTGAGGTGAAGCACACACTACCTGCAACAACAGCGGAAAAAAAAAACACTAAACGTGCATTATGAATATAATCAGTGGGAGCCCTGTGCTTGTTTCCCTGCAACAAGAAGCTTCCATCTGGGGTGATAGAAGACAGTGACACCCTCAGTGTGTTTGAAATGTCCAGTCGATTGCGCAATTTGGTCTTAGTTGCAGTCATTGCCGAAAACCCGGCCTCGCATATACGTTGTGGGAAACGTTTTCAGCGCTTTTACGGCTATCTCGGGATATTCTGCTTTGGTTTTGATCCAAAAACCCGCCAGAGAGGTTTCCTTATACACACTCTTAAGACCACCGTCATTTGCAATTTCGATCAACTGCTCTTCCTCCTGCGCTGACAAGTTAGGACTATTCAGGATATTGACATGGGTTGCGGACCCACTGATTGGTTTGCCAAAACCCCCACTACTGTTTGGAACATATCAAATACACCCCGGTCCACTCGTCGTCCCCACAAATCAAGCTTAACTTTAAATGCAGCGACTTTATCTGCCAGTTTAAAGACAGTCGTCATTCTCCCCTGGAGTGACAGGTTGAGGTCATTAAGCAACCCGAATATGTCACACAGGTAATCCTCATCACTAAAATGTGCAGCTAACGGTGACTTTTTTTCTGTAAGAAATCTCTGCAGCGGCTCTCGCAACTCTGGCCAGTGACCTGCTAAAGATGCTTGTTTTTTGTTGTTCATTCTAGCAGTTTAGCTAACTTCGTGTGACACTACCGTTCGCCAAGAACTGATCAAGTGAAGTGAGCTGACCTGAGGCTGCGCAGCGCTGAAGGCAATTACTGTATGTAAAAGTGTTGAAGGCGGGACAGACAGACGTAAGAAAATAGACCTTGCATAATGCAAACATGCGTGCAATCAAACAACTGCATATAGGCCTATGCCAATTAAAAACGTGACATTATTGCATATTAAATTTAGTTTAGTTTGCATGCATTTTTTTTTAAAACTCATGTCGTAGGCTACGGCCCGGTTAGGAATGTCCTGCGGCCCGGTACCGGGCTGCGGCCCGGTGGTTGGGGACCGCTGCTCTATAGCACATGAATCAAGTTGGCGCCATGCAGTCTTTCTGAAAGTGATGGAGACTGGATCACGAAATGCATCAGATTAGCCTAACCTATGAAAGTGTATTTTCCGCTATTCCAATCGGTTGTCTCAGTTCGTTTTAGCACTAATGATTGCGGAGATATTTAAGCAAACACCATGGGATTTCGTGTTTTGACGTTTGTGCTCACCTTTCTGGAAATAAGTTTATTAGCAGTTGTTTCCCCTCATTTTGATGTCTCTCTTTTTCCTGTTTTGGCCTTTGTTTTTAGTAACCTGACTTGGCTTTCTTGGAGAAAGACATTGAAACCAGCAGCAAAACAATTAGCGGTCCACTACTAGCGATGCTCAACTAAATAAACAAAAGATAGACGAATTGTGCAGGCGGACTAAACCATTTAGCTCTTTAGCAAGGGAGAGTGAGAGTGACCTTACACAGTTTTCACTATGTTTTGTATACAAAATCCAATCAGTCAAACTTAAAATTTCGTCTGACATTCATTTTGACATTTAATTTGGAAGTTAAAATATTCAGGTAAAATAAATATATGGTGGAAATAAGTATTGAACGCTTATTTTTTTTTCCCAGTAATTAGCCTAAACTTCCAGTGAGTCTATTCGAAATTTTCATAAGAGTTTTGTGTATTAAAGTGGAATGACAGGAAAAAAGTATTGAACGTGCCTACTGAAATTTCTTCAATACTTTGTGGAAAAAGCCTTTGTTTGTAAAGACAGCTTCAAGACATTTCCTGTATGACAAAACTTATTGGTCGCCGTATCAGGTCTGATTTTGGCCCATTGTTCTAAACAGATTCCAGGGGTCCCTCTTGTGAATCCTGATCTTTAGTTACTTCCAGAACTATTTAATTAAATTGGCTGCCTTCAAGTCTTTTTGGAGCTTTCTCCGAGTGGTCCTTGGCTCTTGGAATTGACTATCCTTCTGACTCCCTGGTCAGAAATATTACGAGGAGATCCTGTGCATGGCCGGTTGATGATGCAGTGATGTTTCTTCCACTTGCAGATAATGGCTCCCATGCTGCTTACTGGAAGATTCTGATGTTTTGAAATGCATCTGTAACCAGTTTCATTGATATGTTTTGCAACAATAAGGTTGCAAAGGTCTTGGGAGAGCTTTTTGCTTTTATCCATCATGAAATGTTTCTTGTGTGACACCTTGGTAATGAAAAACCTTTTTATAGCCCATCAATATGTAGGCTACTAACCAAGCTTATATTAATTTGCACAGATAGAAAGGATAGCTACTCTCTATACAGATTCCAGCTCGTTCCTTCCCTTTCCTTGCCTTAGTGCTTTTTCTTAGCGTGTTCAATACTTTTCCCCTGTGTTATTCCACTTCATTACATGACTCTACTTATGGAGTTGTTTGGATTTTTTATGTGTGGATTACCTGAGTTATTACTAATGCCTGGTGAAAATGTTGTGCCCCCTGTATTCCACTTTTTACGGGCCCTCTCCTCCATTGGGGCCCAATACTTCCCACTTTCCCCCCCAGTACGACGCCCTTTAATCTGCTGAACCTTCTGCTCGTTTCCAAATATAAAAAAAACTCTCTGCAACTCAATATTGGCCTGCCTGCCTCAGTTGTGCTGGATTACTGTTCACTGCAAAGCGACCCAAGGATGATTGCAACTTTGAAAATCAACTACTGCTCAAACTTAAAGGAGAACTCCGGTGATTTTTCACATAGATCTCCATTTCTCAACGTCCTTTTCAGGCAAGTACCTCCACAAGTACCTCCACTCGGCGGCCATATTGCAACACTTTTTGGGCACTTATCGTGCATCTATTTCAGCAGAAATGCGTGTGCGTAAGGCTTCACCACACCAATCTTGCTCCAGCAGCAAGATCACAACAGATGATTGGCACGATGTCTTCACAGCACACCACATGATTGGCTCAATGCATTTTACAACACACCACATGATTGGCTCAATGTATTCACATGTCGACGTTTTGCCGCGAAAGGGTTGTGATATGTGTAGACATATGATGTGTAGACAACTGCCATATTGGCGTTACAAACTAACCCCATGCATTACTATGGAGGATTTTTTGAGTGCTGTATCTCCTCATTAGAAAGCCTTTGGTAAAACTGGTTGTTCTGGTACCCCCCCCCCCCCCCAAAAAAAAAGTAACTAAGTAACTTTTACTTAAAGTACATTTTAAATTAACTACTTTTTACTTTTACTTGAGTACATTTTCAGATCGGTATTTTAACTTGTACTTGAGTAATATTTCATCAAGGTATTGGTACTTTTACTTGAGTACAATATTTTCATACTTTTTCCACCTCTGCTGTGCCAACCCCTCTTGTGTTCTGCTCTCTGGTACCTTAGGTGACCTGAGGGCACGCTGTATGTGGACAGGAACTTGTCCCCCAGATACGGTCAACAGCACCACACGGTCCACTTGAGCTGTTTCTAGTTCACACTCCTTGGCAGTGGCAGAGGATGTAGAAATATGAAACGGGTGGAATAGGCCTGGTCACAGATGGATATAGCTACCTGATGAATTCAAAGCCCCACATCTCTATAACAATATCTGACCATCCAACGTTTTCCTGTTAATTGATGGTTATGATTGACGGTTGATATTTGAAATGGCTGATGGCATTATATTTGAAATCTGTGGTGTTGTTCTGACATCTTTCGAGTGCTGAGTTTGTCTCAACTCTGTGGTTGGGTGCTGCTTTTTTCAGAGTCTACTCCAAGGTCACCATGAAGCACAACACAGAGGAGTGACTATGTCTGCTGATTATGTGAATAGCTTCTTTCATCTTTGAAGTTTTTTTGGGGGCCTTACTGAAAAGGCAGTGTACACCCATTAAAATTCGTCAAAGGGCTTTGATATCCTGGGTGTGTAGTTACCTTCTCATGAGGCAAGTTGAGCTCCTTTGCTCTGTAGGAAATGCTGTTCAGTTTTTACTGTACTTTCGACTAACATATAATTACATGCTGCATCAGGAAGCAAGGAATGATCACTTATATTTCAGATCAAATGGAAAGTAGACATTACCTAGAGTGCTTAAAAATAAATGAGAACAAAATGTGTTTTGTGTAGGCCAGGTTTTGCAAACCTTGGGTAAGTAAATCAGGTCCTCATCCTGGAGTTGGCTACTCGCTACTTCTAAAACTGCTGTGTTAGGACAAAGCTTAACCAGGCATGTAACTGAAGCGTTCCGTTTGCGTTGCGTCTGCTGCAACAATTAGCTTCCACTATAATCAATGGAAGTAGCTACACCAGACGTGATAGCGGCGCGTAAGTGCGAAAAAAAATAGACCAATCATCTAAAATGGATTTTACGGGTTGCAAACGGAACGCTTCAGTTACGCGCCTGGTGTAGCTTTCCTGTAAGACTGAAAGAACTGAACAGGAGCGTATGCTGCACAGAGGTCCATAAATCTTCGCCATTGATTTATGCTATTCAGCACAAACAAAATCATATTTACGGCACTGCGTTGTATATAATTTGATTTAAAAAAAAAAAAAACAGTCAGAGTGCAGATGGCCCAATGGTGGATGTCTTGGAAGGCTTATGACTTTCTGGGCCCTTACTAATAGCCACTGAGCCCCAGACTGTAGATTCACCCTTGCCATTGTCATTGGGTTGGGTTCTCATTTGAATAGCTTGCAGTGTTTTGTGTGAGCCAGTATGTGCCATTTGCATCTTTTCCAGTCACAACGGTTTACAGGTCAATTGAGGTAGGCTGGAAAACTCCTACATGCCAAGGAATGTTCTGTCTTTCCTTTATTTCTCTCTTTCTCTCACTTACCTCCTCCATTTCTCCTTTCTGTCTTTCCCTTGTTTGTTCCTCCCTCATTTTACTTTCTTTGCTTCTCTCGTTCATTTATTCATTCTTTCTTTCTTTCTCTCTCTCATTATGCACGACCACCTCCATCTCCCCTCACACTCCCACAATACCCCACTTTCCTTCCTGGTGCTTTTTGCTTTCTTGCAGACACACACAAAAAAACCCTCACACAAATGGCCAAACAAAAAACGAACGTAACCAAAAAGAAATGCTTTATTTCAGCCCTTCTCGCTATCCCGCTCTCTTTCTCTGTGTCTTGTTTGCGGCTGAATGCGTAACATTAAGGACGAGAGCACTTCCATTGGTGAGATGCACTGCAAGCTTTGGCTAAGATGGCGGCGGCATGGTGTGTGCCAAGTCCTTACTCCTGACACGGACGGAGGCAGTGCTTTGACAGTCAGCAGCGATCACCTCTACTGAACCTCCGCTTTGTCCCTCTAATCATGTGTGTGACTGTGTGTGTGTGTATGTGTGTGTTTGTGTGTGTGTGTGTGAGAGAGAGAGAGAGAGAGAGGTTGGGATAGTTTACAGATCCACAAATGTGTTTGTATGTGGAGAATCAGTGAAAGGTGTCTTCACTCGAGCAAGGCTAAGTGTTGCTGGACGTCACTGACAATAGGTGTGTCTTTTAAGTTAAAAGAGTTACTAGTGACACATTTGTTAATGTGTTAAAAGAGTTACTAGTTACTAGAGACAGTACCTCACGGTGTCTGACTAATTGGGCCCCCTGTGATCAGTCCATGCTTGCCAAACATGACTGTGTATTTCCTTTATTTTTAATGCCCAGGCTCTGTCACGTCATTATATTCACATAAATGAATTGCAATAGCAAAAATCTAAAATTGTCCGTGACATCACATATCATTTCCTTCTATTACATGGGATCGCCATTAAATGTATTTGTGCAACAGATGTGGCAAAACCTGAAAACCATGAGAATTTTATGAGTAGGAAACGAATAAGGGAGAGTGCAAAGTTAACAGGAGAGAAAGAGGGGAAAAGAGGGACAGAGGGAAACAGAGAGAGAGAGAGAGAGGGATGATGATGCAGTGTTGGATCCTCCATCTTTTCCACATCAGCTTGTGGCTGAGAGAGAGGTCCACACGCCTGGGCCAACAGGGCGAGCAGAGGCCAGCTCTGATGAATAGCTCTGCTTTTCCTCCTCCAGCTGAGGGCAGAGGCCAAGGCCAGGCCCGAGGGCAGAGGCCAAGGCCAGGCCCGAGCAGTGGCACTTGTGCTGCAGTCCAGGGCCTGCTCTCCCAAGGACTGCGATGGCAAGCCGCAGTAGCACGCTCTCATCTTCCATTTCATTCACCTCACCTCTGGCAGTTGGGATTTTATTTATTTTATTTTTTGTGGGAAACGTTAGATTCCACTGTCATTATTTTTCTCTCTGTACTATCCAGCGCAGTTATGAGCAGCTGGAGGTGAATTATCACATTTAGTGCGGGTTTGGAGGTTAAAAAAAAAAAAACGGGTGTTGGTTGTTGTTAGCTCCATGGGTCTTGGACTAGGCTGCCAGTTGCAGAGATGTGTGGTCAGGAGGGGGCACTCCACCTCCTTCTCCTCCTCCTCCTCCTCCTCCTCCTGGTCCTACTGCTCTTCCTCCTCCTCCTCCTCCTCCTCCACCTCCTCCTCCTTCTCCTCCTCCTCCTCCTTCTCCTCCACCTCCTCCTCCTTCTCCTCCTCCTCCTCCTTCTCCTTCTCCTCCTCCTTCTCCTCCTCCTCCTCCTTCTCCTTCTCCACCTCCTCCTCCACCTCCTCCTCCTCCTCCTACTGGTCCTACTGCTTCTCCTCTCCCCACCACCTCTTTTTCTCCCTCTGCCGAAACAGACCCAGACCCGGGCATGGGATCTCGAATCTGAACACAAAGGAGGCAGCTCTATCTGCATACGCTGCACATAAAAGGCCCTTTTGTCACAGGCTTGGCGCACATGACCATCCACACTCCTTGCCCTGGCTCCACCCCCCTCTCCCCCAGCAAACACACCCTCTCAATCCCAGCAGCCTTCTCTTTCTGCATCTCACGCCACAGTCCCATCGGCCGTGAACCCTCTCCATGAGCACTGTACAAAAACAAAAAACAACAACGGAGAACAGAAGGGAGAAAAATGATATTTAAAAAAGAGAGAGAGCACTGATGAGGCATGCGGGAATACTGCCCCAGTTGAAAAATATGGACAACCTCACAGGGGTCACTGGGTTCATGTTTCAGTCTTTAGGACGTGTGTGTTGTAGCCTGTTAGCCTGCTCCGTCTGTCAGTCGGAGCCCCCCCCCCTCCTCCCTTGCTGTTTGTCCTTGACGGATCTGTGACTTGCAGGGGGCACTGCAGTGTGATTGGCACGGCGCCAGTTTACCACCCTACTCCACCCTCTCTGCTCCACCCCCTACGCACTCCTCCTCACCTACTCCTCCACAGGAGCACCAGCTCTCAGGAGCAGATGGATGGAGAGAAGGAGACACTGGGTGGGAGAGAGAGAGGGAGAGAGAGAGAGGCGCAAAGAAAGAGAGAGAGAGAGCTGTAAGCATGTGAGAAAGAGTTAATATGTTCTTGATGAGAGAAAAAAGGAGTGTGTGTGTGCGATTGATTAGAGAGAGAGAGAGAGAGAGAGAGAGAGCTATAGTTGGACTGCCCCAATTCTCTTTGGCAGGGGTAGTTGGAGCACAGGGGTCAGAGGGTATAGCCCCTATTGGCACAGCACCCCACTCAGGTCATTCCATTGTGCTGGGGCACTATTAAAATGCAATAAGCTTTCAGTCGGGGCTGGCATATGGCTTTTACAGCTTACCACAGTTGAGTCTGTAAAACACTTTAGAAGGACCTCAGGTATTTTTCAGAAAAAGTCCAACAGTGGAGTTTCTAGATGCGCCCTGATTTGATCCCAGAACATTCGTTCACATCAGACAATCGTGCAGCATACTCCCCAAACTGATTTGGGACTTTTAGGTGATATTTTCATGTAGGAATGTCTTTAAGTCCTTGTTGTGTATTGTGTATTAGTAATTCAGGATAAGCACGTACAGTACAGTGTGTCTTCTGTGTATAACACATCTTAAGCCATGGTCAAAGATGTGGGGTTGTGTGTGTGCAATTTGGAGTGTTCTATATGACCAGTGTCATATGTCACATCACCATATCTGACCACATCTGACCTCAGTCTCAACTCGACATCAGGCTTGAGAAGAGACCAGTCCCACCCTTACCACCATGCTGAAAAACTGCAGCTGACTGCAGAAACTATGTGTCTCACAGCCCGTGCACAAGTGCTAAAACAATGAGTATCTATATTTTAATTAAAAAAAGATATGTGTGTATATATCTGTCTATTTTATTTTTTATACATCAATTTTAGTACTTGTGTTCTTTATAATAACAACATAGAGTTTGCCATAACTCATGTTCTTGTGAAATGTTACACTTTTTATGTGTAACGTAGAACCTAGAATAAACCCATCACAAAATGATCGAAACAACATTTGTGTGTAGACCATTGTCAGACTGGACAATGTGCCTATTTTGAAGTTTCCTAATTTCAGTCCTTCTAACATGATTTCAACATGCAGGAAGAGTCCAAGTTGTCTTTGATAAGGAAATACTTTCATTATCTTGAAAAATTTAGAAAAGGGAACTAAAGCATCCGTCATACGTCATAAAACGTCATAAAACATGCACAACAAAGCATGCAGATTACCACACAAAGCTGTGTAAAGCAGGATATGTTCACCACAGCACTACCCAAACTAGCATTGGGAGCTCAAAGGTTAAGAAAATATTCCCTTGTTACGATAATATGGCACACATTATGTACAAAAAGATATTTGTCCAACAACACAAAGGGGCACAGATGAAATCAACAACACATTTCTCGTATTCAATCAATATATCATGATTCTGTTTCTTTTATTTCATATGTTTTGCCTCCACATATTGTCATGCAGAAATGCACCATGGACTACAACCACAGAATCATGTTGAAGAAACTTGTTAACCACATGAAAAGTCTTTGAAACACGGCACTCTGGAGATTTCCACTGTCAAACATTGATAAATAGCAGTGAGGGAAGCTCGTAATGAAAGAATATTTCTCTTTAAAATGGTTGTTATTTAGACACAGCAAAAAGCTCTGTCATTTTCCTTGACAGATAAAGCACGTCATAAATACTCGGAAAAGAATATGTTTTTTTTAAGATGGGATGATGACATTTTAAAAAGAAGAATACTTAAGGATATAGTTAATTACATCCACATGTTATGTGGCTGTTAGTGTCATGTGGCCTGGCAATTCAAGATGCCACCGATTGACTAAATACAAATTTGAATCAAACATGAATTGACAAAGTGACAGTTTCCAGTGCAGAGAGGAGGATGAGTGCTGGGATAATATAGCATTTGCACTGTGACATATATTGATATGTGACCTATATTAACTGTGACATATATTAACTGACATCATTGGTTTTCCTTGCACATTTCAGCCTCATCTGGCACTACAGCATTGGGGGGTTAGATGAGGGTTAGAGGAGATCTGGGTGTGCAGGGCTCAACTGGAACATGTACTGTGTTCCAGAGTTAAGGTGACGTTCTGGCATGTCCTCATCTCGAGAGCGAGAGTCACTCAGGTGAACCTTCCTCAGAAGATTACATTGCCAGGTGTTGTAACCACTTGGGTGCTGAAGGACCAGAAACGTTCAAATCTCTTTCGATAGCTGAAGTTATTAAATTCAGGAATGCTGGGAGAATTCCTTACAAAACAGAAACACTTCTGTCCACGCATGATTTATTGAAAAAAGTGGATCACCTCATTTGGTACATTTTATCATGCGAAAGGAATATCAATAAACATCAGGCATATCATGTGTAGCTATGAATTTGAGTTTTGATGCAGAGAAATTATTGATGCAAGAGGCAGTTTTTCCTTAATTGTTTCCTGTATTTTGCAAATGCTTGTAATGAAATGGAATACATACACTACAAATCATGTCTTGTGCACTTTAAATAGTTTAGGCGGAGAAAGAAAACCTGTTTACTTTTTAGGCGAAAAAATGAAACTAGAAGTGAGGCTATTGATTAGCAGTTAGTAAAATGAGCAGGCAGTCTTTAGTCAAGCTTTTCCTCTTCCCTTCCTCGTTTATGTTCCACTCTCCTACTCTTCTCCTCTCTGTCTGTCTTGTCTGTCTGTCTGTGTGTGTCTTGTCTGTGTGTGTGTCTTGTCTGTCTGTCTGTCTGTGTGCGTGTGTCTTGTCTGTCTGACTCTGTGTGTGTGTCTTGTCTGTCTGGACTGTGCTGGACGAGGTGGCAGAGCTGCAGCTGGTCTGCGGCTCCAGTCCTGTCCTCGAGTAGCCTGCTAAAGGTGCCCGGAGGTCTCTCTCCAGCTCACTCAGCAACACTCAGCACTCTGACGCACACAAGTCATTTTTCTTTCTCCGAACGATTTTGCTGCGCACATCCGTGCAAGATTTCTTTTTGTAAAGTTGCAGAAATTGTCTGGTGAGTTTCACCCAAATGCTTTCTGTCACTTGTCAGATTTTGTGTATAAACATACTTAGTGTTTGGGATTACCTGAAACAACTTGTTGGAATGGCTAGAAAAGATTTTCATTCGATCGTTTTGTCAGAACAAAGTATTGATATTTTACCCTTCATGATAACATTAAGTGCACAGTGAAAAATGGAAATAGAATAATACTGTAAAGTGCTGAAAATGTAATGTAATGAATGCAGATTCTCCGAAGTGTCTTCTTAAGTGGTTATTATATTGTATTATATAGCTTGTATGTTGATTTTCCATACTGTTGAAATGGATCAATATATATTTTAGGGACTCGTCACAGCATTTCGGTCAGTTTGAATTTCTTGCTCTTTTTCTCCCTTTTGTCCTTGTTCCTCCTCTTTCTCTCCTCCATCCCCGTTCTCCTTGTTCCTCCTCTTTCTCTCCTCCATCCCCGTTCCTCTCAACATAACGCAGACACACGGAGCTTGAAATATGAAATCATACATTTCAGTTTATTTAAATACAAATATGAATTTGGTGTATAAAGTGTTTGAAAGATGGTTCCATAATTTTGATGCTGAATTTCAAAAATATTTAGCACACTACATACTCCATATGAAATAGCAATGCTTGAGAGGAAAAGACATTTACAGAGAAAGAAAAAGAAAGATTCATCTAAAAAGCAAAAAAAAAAAAAAAACATACATTGTTGTATATTACGAAATCACTGAAATAACTTAAATGCATAATTTGAGATAAAAGTATTGTATATGAGGTCATCACTTAATTTGCTCATTTCCAGTGGTGATTAAATGAAATGCATTTTTTGGTTATCCTTATTGTGGAATTCATTATTATGTTTTACATAAATACATACAGAACAGTTATAAATATTAGTTTACACTTATAAAGTGTTTTCTAAATTGTATGCTTTTCAACACCTATACCATATATAAAAAGTTTCTACACTCTCCTATAGTATATTAAAGAAAGCTGTTTATTTTAAACATCATCATCAAAGAAAATAAAAAAATAAATAATATATGTAAAGTAGTGGTTATTCTGCATTCTTCACCAATTTAAACCAGCCATGGCATAACAAGTGTGTGTATGTGTGTGTGTGGGGTGTGTGTGGGGGTTGGACTGTGCCATTTAAACCAGCAAGTTTTAGAAGACAACTTAAAATGTTTCTAAACACAGGCAACTGTAGATGAGAAAATATTAATTATTTTGAGCTCATTATAATTATTTGGACTTTTATAAGACCTTTGGTTAAGAAATATAAAATCAGTGGCAATGGTAAGACTGATCTAAAAATATGAAACAGACAGAAATTGTAATAAAGATTTGGGATGCCCATTGGTCATATCCTCGATGCGCCGCACAAGTCAACATTGTAATGTATTTCTTATTTTATTTCCTATTTATTAAATGATGTTCAAACGGATTCTTACCTTTACCAGGTCATGATATTCGTTTAAGGGAGAACCCCCTACAGTTCCCCCTCATCCAGGGGTTTGGTCAGAAATTCTCTCTTTAGATGTTTCTCCACCTTATGACACACTACATAAGTTATAGAAATGGAGATTGTATCTCAAAGTTGCCCTATGGACTTGTTAATGTTAATGTAATTGTATTTAATAACACAACAGAGCAGAGTTGTTTTTTAATACCAGTTGTAGATTCAAATATGTACTGAAGTATTTTACAAAATCTATAATATGATGTCAAGGGTTAATTGTAATGTAATGAGACTTTTTTGCATTCCGTTCGAACTGAACTTCTGATAACATTGTGCAGCTGTTTTATCTCTGTGGACATTAATAGATTTTTCAGATATTACAAAACACTCACAAAACAACAGCAGCATGATCAATTTCAAGATTGGTATCTCAAAAGAACTTAACCGAGCCAATCGGAGGAAAGCCTCATCTGCTGCAGTCTCTACAGTAGACTACATTATCCTTATGTCCTCCATTTTGTGATGCTGAAGTTATCCAGCTCCCCCATTTCATGAAATGGGCGCAGGCGCAGTTTGGTGGCCAATAAAATCAATATGCGCTGAACATGCTCAGACCACAATTATAATTTTTACAGTTGCTTATTACAGCTCAGAATTAAATTACAAATGCAAATGATTCATATTTTACTGTGAACAATTTTTGTCTCTGTATGGTGATCATTTAAATTGCATAACTTAGAGGAGCCGGAGGAAAGCAGTTGAGAACATTTATAAATCTTCTGTGTGAAATGATAAATATTGAATTATTATCGATTATTTACATATGTTTCAAAGCTCTTGATTTAGTAATATGACCTATTGGCCTTTCCAAAGCAGTCGTGCTGTCTCATTGCTTAGTGTATGACCTTACAAATAAATCTCTCTGAATTTCTACTTCTGCTTTCTACTATCTTTGAATGAAAATGCTATCAAGACATTTGTGAATCCCCCTGTCATGCATAAATAAACGGTTTCCATTTGATTTGATTTGAAAAACACCTGCGAGCCAATGGCGTGTGTCGGCCGGGTGTGAGGAACCTGAGAGCCAATGGCGTGTGTCGGCCGGGTGTGAGGAACCTGAGAGCCAATGGCGTGTGTCGGCCGGGTGTGAGGAACCTGCGCCTGTTCAGTTCCTGAGTGGGCGGCGCTCGTGGAGCAAGTAAGTGAGAGTGGTCACGCTCGACTGACTCCTGGGGTCAGAGGTCACACTGTTCCTAACAAGAAGTGCTGCCCAGGGCCCTAAGGGAGCTCCCACGGAGGCCGCCCTCCCCTAATCGGCACTAGTTAATCTGTTAGCAATCTTTACCTTGTCAAAGCAAACAGTGGCTGTGTCTCTCAGCCAGACCTAACCGGCCTCCCAAGTAACGCTTTTGACCCCGGGGTCACGGCCTTTGTCCAGGCTCCAATGGGGGAGTGCCCTCATGGGTCTCGGGCGTAATAGAGTAGTTGTTTAGACACGTGCGGGGGCTTTAGGAAGACCACCTCAAAGACTCAGTCCCTCTCCTTGAAGTCGTATGGAAGCTCCCATTTAGAAGCCGTAATAGGGGCCCTTTAAAGCTGTAACGTGGAGGAAAAAACAATAGGAAGCCATATTGTATGTGTTTGTGCTTGTATTGTGTGTGGTGGGGGGTTCACCCACTGAAATGAGTGTTGTGTGACCTGGGCCACCAGATAAATGGGCTTTTTCTCGCCAGCCTTGCTTGGGAGTGAGAGACTCTCCTCCAGTCTGTCCTGCTCTGCTCTGTTCAGCAGGGCTGGGTGGCTGGTTGCCTCGCCTGACGCTTCCTTCCCCCGGCTTTTTCCTCTGCACTTCCTGTTGCTACAAACACTGGCTACCCGGAGATAAACAAACTGCATCCCATGTTACGTGTGCTGGCTCTCCCCATGTTACGTGTGCTGGCTCTCCCCAAATGTCCCCGGCTCTGAGGGAGCCTCTGCTTGGGTAGACAATATGCGGAGTGAGTACGAGGCACTGCGGAGGAGACAAGTAAGCGGTCTCTGTCCGACACCCACTCTTCGTCCCACACCCACTCTTCGTCCCACACCCACTCTTCGTCCGACACCCACTCTTCGTCATTGTCTCAGCATGTCCTAGCACTGTTCTTTCATCTAGCACAGAAATGAATAGATGAAAATCGATTTATATTTACTGTATATAGCCTATCTTTGTCTTGTACGCATGTTGAAATTGCTGACTCCATAATGCCAGGCATGATCATTACAGATTTATTGAAATAGAACAGGTTGTTCTCTGGATTGTTCTGGATTATTCTCAACCTTTAGAGGATGTTCTCTGTACAAACACATTTTTATCTCCTGTCCAAAGTTTTTGATCATGTCGATTGGTGAGGTGCAGAGGATCACAGAGTATCTCTACTTGATTTCCACTCCTCTCTTAGTTTTATGTTTCACAGCAGAAGCTGTATTTTTTTTTAATGCACATCTCACATTGCATCTCTGACCAGGTTAGCAACATGTGTTGGATGATAGCAGCATAATTAAAATATCATTCAAACAATGGTAATCAATAATGGTACTTAATAAAGACATCCATTTTGACCTTGAACACACAAAATGGTCAAATATATTCAAATTATGTAGAATGTACATAAATACAGTACCTACCCACCGAGCACAAGGTTTAGGTACTTTTGGAAAAAATGTGGTAATGTGAGGACTCTCTCAAAAATAATCTCATGGATAGTTTTTACTTTTTACTTTAGTTTTTACAAATAACAATAAGTGCAGCAAATCAAAAAAAATAAGTCTTTAAAAAAAAATCATTGCAACCTCCCCTTCTCTTCAAAACAGCATAAATTAACATGTAGGTACACTTGTACAAAGAACTCGGCAAAAATGGTATTTCAAGTATTTTTGAGAGCTCACCACAGTTCTCACAGCTCCTTGGTCTAGTTAGACTGGTTCCATTCTCTCTCCTCTCTGTTCTCATCATTGGCTTCTGGCACTCCAGAGTTGATGGCCTTTAGTTTTGAAGTCTGCAGTGTGGTTTGTTACTTTGATACTTTGTGTCTTTCACAGGACATACATGTCTCATTGGAATACTTTACTATTTACAAAAAAGTGCTGGACACTATGAAATGTATATTTCTGTATATTTCCAATTGACACATAACTGTATAGACCGGTGTTTTGTGACAAACAAAGGCTGAAGTATGTACAGTACTTTTACACAGTACTATGTGCATATAATCTAATATATGTCAAACGCCACTCTTTGAACAGTCTACCACTTTTATTACAGTCAGTGCACCTAACACAGAAACTATTATTATTTCCCAATATTCATATTTACTGTTATAGTGCACCTTAATGTATTTCACAATATCTTCATATTTACTGTTATAGTGCACCTTAATGTATTTCACAATATCTTCATATGATAAGTAAAAAAGCAAAAAAACAAATGAAAGAAATCTGGGCATAGAATGCAATTTAATTCATAATGGGTTTGCATGTTTTGTAGCATAAATACATGGTTATGCAGTATGTGCTTATGACACATGATGAGGGTAGCCATTTTGTTTTATATCTGAGCTTCCATAAGAATGAAGTGACGTTGCCAGACGGGAGCAGGAACAGGGGCTCTCTATCAACCCCATATCTCTCGGGCGAGGCCTTCTTTCTCTTACATCACATTTCTTTTGCTATGTCTATTTAGAGGATTCAAAGTCAGTTTAGAATTCACATGGTTTTACCAGTTAACAATATGTCTACTCTTCTGCCTTATGCAAAGACTGCCGTCGCAGGAAGATTTTCTTGTCACATAAAAATCTGTGTGCATTTATAGACATTTTCTAACTCACATGTATGAATTGTCCTGCACTTTCCTATTGTATTTATTATTGGACTATGTTGTTTTTATCCAAACATCAATGCCCCCTGCCTTATTCATAATTGCTATGCAGTTTGTATGGTTGTGCTTATAAAATACATTTAGCTTGTTGGAATCATTTAAACATTGAGCTGCGCTGTCATTGCAAGCAAAACAGCATGGATTAATGTGAGCCAGTCCTCGAGAGCAAGAGGGCCATCTTGCTGGTACAGGCTGTGAAGCATTGGCTTACAACTTGAAACCAAAACTGTGTCCTCAGATGAGCCCTCTGTAGTACACCATAACAGGATACACAGCAAGGTTAGACGCTCAAAATGGATGGGGCGCAAACAGCCCAGATATTGTAGAGCAGAGACAATGGAATGAGCCCAGTGTGAAATCGGAGATACCCTGGAGAGAATTTGAAAAGCACATATAAAGATGCACCAGATGTATGCAATGCAACATATTATGCATGTATAGTTAACCAGTTTCCCCTAAAAATAAAATGCAATTGGTTAGAAATGTGTGGCGAGATGTGACGTTTTAACAAAGCATTTCATTGGTCAGGTTCTTCCTCATTCCAGAGCCGGTGTGCCCTTTGCATTGTATGGCTCAGACAATTCAGAGAGGAAATTCACAATCATTTGAGTTATTTTACTTGTGGCCATTTTGTGGAGGTTATTGCTTTGCCTGCAGTGCCTTAACAGCCGAGAGCTCATGTGGAGCCTGGCCTCGGGTCCTCCAGATTCTCCGCCAGCGCCGAGACCAGTCCGGGAGAGAAACAGAACCGCCCGGCCCGAAAGTAGAAGCTGCACAGATTTTAGTGCACAAGTTTTTTCAGTGTGCGCACACACACACACATACACACACACACACTCCCAAAGCACAGCCTGTGGCAGCCATGTTAGATGAATCTGTGCAGAGACTCAATCGCATCGTATCCCACTACTGCAGGAGAAAGAGAAAGAGAGAGAAAGGGAGAGCAGAAGAGAGAAAGGAAGGAGAGATAGAAAAATAAGAGATTGAAGCATCAAAAAGCAAAGGAAGTATTCCCCCACCTCTTTTTCTGTTTTGTCTGCTATGCATGCAGTCCCTCTTTTTTCGTTTGTCTGCAAAATCAGTTAAGAGGATGGGAATCAAAATTAATCCAATG
>NW_027468565.1:38569875-38614875 GCF_046254945.1 Alosa pseudoharengus | reverse complement strand
AGCGTGGAGAGGTACAGAATCCAAGTTGCTTGAAGTCCAGTTTGATGTTTCCAAGGTCAGATAGATAGATAGATAGATAGATAGATAGATAGATAGATAGATAGATAGATATACTTTATTGATCCCTAGGGGAAATTCAAGGTCACAGTAGCATACAGGCAACACACACACACACACATTCAATAACAGCAGAAAAAGTAATTAAAAGTATATAATATAAAAAACACAACTAAGTAATAAGGACTGTAGAAGATAAAGAATATACTAAATATACAAAATACAAATTATACTAAATAACTAAGGTACTTAATCAAAATCAATTCTAAAAAAAACAGTATCCACATAGTGGGTGAATAATCAATCAGGTGTGCTTGCAATGACTGAAGCAGGGTCAGGGATGTTCTGGGGTTCCATGTCATCTGGTGATATTGGTCCACTGTGTTTTATCAAGTCCAGAGTCAATGCAGCCTTCTTTGCTTACCATTGTATTATTGTGCTTGACTGGCCAGACCTGAACCCCACAGATAATCTAAGGTTTATGGTCAAGAGGAAAATGAGAGACATCAGATCCAACAATTCAGACAACCTTAAGGCCTCTACCAAAGCAACCTGGGCTTCCATAACACCTCAGCAGTGCCACAGCTGATTGCCTCCATACCACACCACATTGATGCAGTAGTTTGTGCAAAAGCAGCCCAACCAAGTATTGAGTGTATAAATGAACTATTTTAGATTAGTCAAATTAGTCCGATTGATTTTTTTTTTTTAAAAGGTCGACATTTCTGTATTATAACCTCTTTTTCTAATATTTTGAGATACTGATTTTTGGTTTTCATGAGCTGGAAGTCGTAGTCATCAAGATTAAAACAAAAAATGGCTTGACATATTTCACTTTATATCTAATGAATCTACAATATATGAAAGATTCGCTTTTTGAAATAAATTAGGGGCAAAAAATGAACTTTTGTCACAATATTCTAATTTTTTGAGACCCAGAGACCCAGTTTAGATCCCAGGGATGGTGGGAGGTTAAAGTTTAAGAGAGGAGTGGTGTTTTAGAGGCTCACTTCATCCATTCCCATTTTTTATTCCTCTTGCTCTTGGAGACAACTTTCTGGATCTTAGTGTGGCTCCTTAAGTACTATAATGTGTGGGCGTAGAGATCTCTCCTTCTCTCCCCTCATCTTTTCCCCTCTCATTTTCTCTCTCCCTCCCTCTCTGTCCCCCTCTCTTCTCCTCTCTTTCTCTCTCTCTCCCTCCATTCTTCTCCCTTCCCGGACCCCGTCCCTCGGCGAAATGAGTGTTTGGCTCAGGCCAGCGCTGGAGCAGTGGAGCATATGCAGGGCTCTCCCACACATGGAAGCCATCAGCTCCGAGCTGCTGACCACTGAGCATTGTGGGCCCTTTCATTCCGCGCACATTTATCGGGATATCAGCTGGGACGCCATTTATCCATGAAAAGCAGCTCGACTCAAGCAGAGCGCTGCGCTGGCTAATAATGACATAATATTGGATCATGGGACCTTTCTGCCGGATGATGTAGTTGCCTTAAAACTCCATAGTTCACCAAGGGCACCCTCCTATCCTATCCCAAAGATTAACATGGATGATCTTTAATAGATTGCATTGGACAAATGCCAGAGCTTGAGTTACTGGTACTTTTGTTTTTTTTCATTATGGAGAAAGTGAAAAAAAGATGGCGGTTTTCTTCTGGAGCAATTTACATGAACAAAAAAGATGGCATTGTCCAAGTCAGTGGAATCATGTCAGCTGTACCAAGGTGTCTAATGAATGTAAGCTCTTAAAGGTTGTATCAGTGATAGTGGGGATATGTCACTTCTGTTGATGTTCAAACAAAACAGAGAGCTAGCTCACTACTCCCTCCCCCTCTCTGCCGTGCAATTGAAACTCTACCAAACGCGCATCTCGTCGGTTATTGGGTTGAAACACTTTATTTTGCTTTTGAGTGGTTGCCAACCCCTGTTGGTAGCTATTGTTTATGTGTACAGATCTCGGAGCCTAGGCTGTGTTTTTTTGACGGCCTGCTGATGGGGCAGGCAGCTAGCGGATCGTTAGGAAAGATTAGATCTATAGCTGTGGTCAAAATCCTATTAAGTGATTCTAAGGTCATTATTTCAATAGGTGTTTTTGGTAACTATGCCGTCAACAATTTCTTTGACAGCATTTACTATCATGCAGTAAAAGCAGTAACTCCAGGATTGAAAAGTCTGTTGAGAAGCTATTGGTAGCTGCTCAAGCCCACAGTGCTCAACAGTCAACAGATTTGAAATGGAAGATGCCATGTTGAACAGATCAAAAGGCAGTAAGCTTGCCCTTAAACAGCTTTTTAAAAAAAAAAAAAAAAAAACCTGTTTGTGGACAAGAAATGGTGTTTGGATCCCACCTGTCACCTCCCTCCAGTCTCCAGTTCCATTTCCAGGAGGACTCGCTAGGCTTGCTTCAGGGCAAATCCTCAGGAAGGACGGAGAACAGGGCAGTGTTCCTGGTCCGACGGGTCCAAGGGCCGGGTCATGAGGGGATACTGCGTCTTACTAATGTGACAGGATGTCATTAACGAGCCGTTAGCAGCTGGGCGGAAACGAATCATGTTTTGGTTTGCCTCATTTTCACGTTCATTAGGTCAAGGAGTGGCTTTGACACGTGGCGAGGCTCCATCGTCCTCCAACTTTTCTCTCAAAATAAACGCAATGCATAGCAAGTTCATTGCTAATGCACTATTATGGTTAAATATATTTTATGAGGAAATAAGAATGATTTCAAACAAGAGGTGTTGCCAGCTTGGGATACAACTGCAAAAACATGAGCACAGATATAGATCGCTAAATGCTGAATAAAATCAGTAGCTTATTAGTTTGGCCAACTGTAGTTCTGCCAAGGTTGTCTCACAGATGATAAAATCCCAAACACCCTTTGGTCCATAGAAACGGCTTCCTAAGTCAGAAGCCGTTCGCTGTGCAAATACACTGGCACTGGGCCAGCGTCTAATACTGTAATGTAAATGTCAAAAACTATATATAAAACTCCCTGCGCTGCAAGGCCAGCCACTGGTCTGCAATTAGTGTCCTTGTGTCTAGAATTAACGCCCTTCAGAACAAGTGTCAAATGGGGAATGGTAATTGGCGCCCTCGTTGAGTTGAAAATGCAAGTCCTTCACATCTCCTAATGCTGCACTTGTGGACATATCCAATGGGATTGACTAATGATGATTAACTGTCCATGCTCCCCTTCACTCGTTTGGACTCTCCCATCCACACATGGAACACGCAAAGACATGCACACATACACACACACACATCCACACACTACAAACACACACACTCTCTCTCTCTCTCTCACAAACACACATGCACACATACACACACACACATCCACACACTACAAACACACACACTCTCTCTCTCTCTCTCACAAACACACACACACACACACACACACACACACACACACACACACACACACACACACACACACACACACACGCACACACACAAGGACAGTGAGTTTGTCTTGGTGTCAGGTGCTGAGCGTGCACTGGCAGGGTTCGGTGCTTGGAGAGGGCGTGGTGCCCTACATGCTCCTAACGAGTTTCCTTGTGAGCCAAAGTGAGACGGCAGAGCAAGGTGATCAGTAAACAGGGTGCAGTGGAGCCCTCCAGCTCTCTCTCTCTCTCATTCTTTTCTTTTCTCAAATGGGCTGTTGCCGTAAGTAGAGGCATGATGGACGTTTTTATTTTCCTCCTGTCTGGTCAAGAGAAGTGATTTAGCCTCGGGTAGCGGCGTTTGGAAGCACTAAATGCTATTTACTGTTATAGGAGTATGTAGATTGTGTTGCCAAAAAATAAAACTGCTATCAGACACGAGCTAATGATTAATGCTTATAGGTGATTAATATATGCAAGTTTAGTATTTTTCTATTGCATGTCTTTGCATGTCATGCATCATGTTCTAAAAGAATATTAATATCAATTTTGTTCGAGCTTCAACAGTTGTATTTTTGTCAGGTATGCTAGATGCTGTACCTTTAATAATATCACACAAGAGAATGCGGTAGTGTCAGTCAACACAACTGTAAATTGGTGATAGGAACAAGGCCATGGGCCAAGGGTGATTCACAGCCAAGTTGACATGGGATTCAGTAGCATGGCCATGGATGGTATTTTTATATGTCACTTCTGCAAAATATTTGTCAAGTAATCGAGTCTGTAAAAAGATAGTTCCTTTGCCATTCTACTTATTCAAAAGTACAATAAGTAGACCTAACAGTTTTCTGGCAACAGATGAGTGAGGATATCTAACTGGCCTGTCCACCTCATTCATGAAACCCTACTTTTGTCCACTTTACATCTTTCATCCATTCTGTTTACGTCATAACTTAGTGCAGTCTCAGCAAGCTAACTAGAATATGCTTCAACCTATATTTTTTTATATAATATATGACTGACAGAAAAATATAAAAGTTTGCTTTTACTGTACATGGCTTAGGATACGTCAAGCACTGTACACCGCCACATTAAAATCAATAGAATGCAGCTTCGGCCAGAAATAGAAAAATGGATTTCTGAATACTTAGGTGTCACGGTGAATCGGTGTTGCCCATTGTTGGCTCACGTATATCGTGGATATCTGCATAATCCTATGTATTTATTTGTTTGTTTCTATTTATTGTGTATAGAATGGACTCATAGCACATACTGTAGGCACTACAGCCTGCTTTATGGTTTGCTCTCCAGATATGATTTCCAGTAACGTTTAGCACTCCAACGGTGTCGTATATTAACAGCCATTGAAAACAATCCATTTTCTTAAATGTGCCCATACTTGGTGTGTAGGCTAACTGACTCAGTATTGTGTAGGTAATGTTCACTCTTCCTGTCATGAACTCACATGTGCAGCAATCAAATGGGAGGATAGCCAACTTGTTCAAGTGGTGGCATATCAGACTTGGACAACTAGTATTCCACAGGCAATAGTGTATGGCAGTCAAAAAATTTCAATTGTTCAGTGAAATTACTTGGCCTGTGTAATATATATATATATATATATATATATATATATATATATATATATATATATATATATATATATATATATATATATATATATATATATATATATATATATATATATATATATATATATATATATATATATATATATATATATATATATATATATATATATATATATATATATATATATATATATATATATATATATATATATATATATATATATATATATATATATTATATATATATATATATATATATATATATATATATATATATATATATATATATATATATATATATATATATATATATATATATATATATATATATATATATATATATATATATATATATATATATATATATATATAAACTCGGCTTTGCAGTGCTCTGGACTATTCCCAGATGCTCGTCTCAAAGAGCTGACCTTGGTTGGGAGCCACAAACTGTTCTTTTCCACTGGCGCAAAATGTGCTGGCAGGACCCAGGGGCTGGACAGACCTGAGCTCCCCCTCTCACCTCCCCCCTCCCACCCCCCAACCGGCAGCCACCGTGTGCACGCTGCCCCCAGCTCCCCCGGCAGTCTGGCCGGTAACCTAACCTGCTTACAATGCAGAAGAGCCCCCAAGCCTGGCTGGCCAGCTCCTTCAGCCCCACTGGCCGCAAGCTCCGTGCCAAGCATTCGATTACCCAGGCATATGGCTTCTAGATCCCAAAAAAATAGTAGGGAGCAGGGGGTCTGGAGTAAGTGCTGCGGCTGCTGCTAGGCCTTAGCAACAGGGGGGCCTGGACACCCAGCAGACCTGCTGTCTTCAGGGAGATTAGCCTGTGAGCTACGTAGCGCTCTGCAAGAGCCAGAAACGTGGACATAATTCCTATTTCAAGGACGGTCTAGAGAAGAAGCCGCAGTACACCAGAAGGACTTGTGAATAGTCCTCTTAATTGAGAGATACCAGCCTGAATATACCCATTAGCCAGTTTCAGTGATGCATTACTGAAACTGAAATGTGTAGTGTTAGTATGACTGTGACAATTATCTGAAGTTGAAGTTAAATTTGAGTTTTATTTAGCAGACACTTTTATCCAAAGCGGCACATACTTGCAACAGCGAGTTCAGGGATGTATCTCGTGCTCTTATCCCCAGCGCCTCGGCTCTCCAGCAAGGCGCAGAAAACGGTGTCCATATTGTGTTTGCGGAATGAATTATGAATGACATTGCATAAGACTGCCCATTACACAGTTATTTCCATGTCATCCACCATGAGACCAAAGCAAGCAAAACATTTTCCAGCGCGGGCTCTTTGGAAGTGATATTGTGGAGTGGGCCTCCTGCGGGCCGCGTTTGCTTATGGTTCTCTAGAGCAGATGGCAGCCCAGCGGGCTCCTGCCGCTCCCTCGTACACTCTCACAGGGCACCCTGGCAGCGAAAGACGCTCATGCCCTCACATCAAAGTAGATGTTTTTAAGGGAAATGTGTTCCGTCACACAGCTCCGTCTTTATTGTCAAGTGTTGACCGAAAACAGCAGTCCTGTGTCTTTCGTTGTAGCTCGTCTGTTTAGATGGGCCAGGCTCACATTCAGATTTGCACTGTTTTCTCGGCGTGGCACATTTCACAGTGCGAGTGCATGCTTGCACGTGTGGTTTCCCCCTCTCCCCACAGTGGCAGGTGAGCAGCAAGGCCTGCGGCTAGCCCAGCTGCTAATGCGCTACTCAAGGCAGCCCATCCACTGGCTCCTCCAGATGAGCTTTTCAGTGATAGGAGAGCTATGCGTCCTGCCCTGCTCCTCCTATAAATAGCCCCCAGCAACAGATGCTGTTCTCTCTCTCGGGTGTGAGGGCCCTTGGATGGCACAAGGGGGGGGTCAGGAGAACATGTCAGAACTGATGACTTGTCTCAATCAGCCAGGGCCATCCAGGCCACCGCTGAGCCGCGTTCGTCTTCCTGAGTTGGTGTGACCATGAGTCCACCCACCTGCCCTCCGCCCTGGCCACTTTGGCCGCTCCAGCTCCAAGCGGACAGCGTTGACCGCCATTCAGTGCCAGAGCTCTGCCCATACGCGTTGCTCTGCACAGGGGTCAACACTGCAGGCTTACTGACGAACACACCTCCGCAGAGGATGCAGCTGTGATACGGAAGCCGTACATCACACTGAGCTGGCACCTGTTTGACATGTATGACTAACCCGTCAGACTCAAGCCTACAGCGGTCCGTTTTTATGACGCTGATGAGGGGAAATTGTGGTGCTCGATGCCAAGCTTCAGCCAGGTGCATGAGTTTGGCTCAGCTCTGGCTATTGTAAATTGAAAATGTGGCCACTCATGGAAAACAATGTCTTTTGCATTAACTGTCAGTTAAGTGATCCCATGGGGTTTTACTCAGTATAAGTAATACAGTAACATTCAATGGGATCTTTTATCAGTTGAAAGGGTAAAAGTTGATTATGGAAGAATCTAGATACGATTCTGAATGCTTTGGATGGGAAAATGGGCATGTTCTCAAAGCCTGTCTTCCACTTGGCCCTGTGGCCTCTTGTCAAAGTCAGTCTAACACACCATACCCTACGTCCCAGGCTTTTGTTTCCCATTTTACAAATGTGGAATTATGTCCTTTAGACTCTTCAATAGCTCAAGCAATCATTTTCTGTAAAGTGAAATATTCTTTAATTCTCTGGAAAATTAATACATTCAGTTAGGCTACTACCAACAGCTATACAACAAATGATCAGGTCATATACTGTATTTAATGTGTACTGTATGTCTGCATATACTGTGTGTGTGTGTGTGTGTGTGTGTGTTTTCATGTTTTGAAAATGTGTTTAATAGCCTAGTGCTTCATATTTACAGAGTAAAGCACCTCATGAAATAATCATTCGAGCAGAGATGATAATATCTACTGCTTGTTGAAGAGTGATTTCCCATGTGAGTGCTGGACATCCTTATGCCCAATCCCCCATGCTCCAGCCATCTCTGGCCTCAAATAATCCTTTAGCAGAGATACTTCTGTCCATCTGTGCTCTGAAGAGACTTGCAGCCAGAGTGCTATTGATCTTGACATATTTACTTTAGCATGAACTGCCGGCGGCCATCTAGCCCGCAAGTGTCAATTAAAGGGCCCGAGATAGGTCATCCTGGGCTGCTTTGGAAGAGTGGTCGATTGCACAGTGGATTAGTAGACATTCAGCCACACTGCTCAAGGCCACTCACAAACCCAATGGGTTTTTTTAGTTAATATTTAACAAATATTTAAGATTCAAGTTTATGGCATTAGAAGAGTGTGCGTACAGGTTTGTGAGTGTGTTTGTCCATGCAGTGATGCATATATGTGTGTGTGTGTGTGTGTGTGTGTGTGTGTGTGTGTGTCTGAGATGGAAAGCAGCTGGTGGAGGAGTCAGTCGTGTCTGCCCACCGCAGGGGCTGGACAGTGCATCGTCCACTCTACTGCAGCCAGCACTGGAGTCATTTTTCTTCTCTAAAGATGGTGCTGATTGAATATCATCTGCGATGGTGGAAGCTAGAATCCCTGTTTAGTCCATTGGATGTACACCCAATTTCGGATGTCTGTATTTATGTAGATGGTTTCTTATGATTATTTGGTAGTGTGTGCATTGTGGTTTGTGTATGAATTTGAGTCTTTGTGTACATGCATGTTTAAAGCATTTAGTATGTTTGTTTTGTTAAAATCAGGCTATATGTATGGAAATATCTATTATAGACTATGTCTACACGTGTGTGTGTGTGTGTGTATGTGTATGTGTATGTGTATGTGTATGTGTATGTGTGTGTGTGTGTGTGTGTGTGTGGCTGTGTGTGTGTGTGTGTGTGTGTGTGTGGCTGTGTGTGTGTGTGGCTGTGTGTGTGTGTGTGTGTGTGGCTGTGTGTGTGTGTGTGTGTGTGTGTATGTGTATGTGTGTGTGTGTGTGTGTGTGTGTGTGGCTGTGTGTGTGTGTGTGTGTGGCTGTGTGTGTGTGTGTGTGTGTGTGTGTGTGTGTGGCTGTGTGTGTGTGTGTGTGTGTGTGTGTGTGTGTGTGTGTGTGTGTGGCTCTGTGTGTGTGTGTGTGGCTGTGTGTGTGTGTGTGTGGCTGTGTGTGTGTGTGTGTGTGTGTGTGTGTGGCTGTGTGTGTGTGTGGCTGTGTGTGTGTGTGTGTGTGTGTGTGTATGTGTATGTGTATGTGTATGTGTATGTGTATGTGTATGTGTATGTGTATGTGTATGTGTGTGTGTGTGTGTGTGTGTGTGTGTGTGTGTGTGTGTGTGTGGCTGTGTGTGTGTGTGGCTGTGTGTGTGTGTGTGTGTGTGTGTGTGTGTGTGTGTGTGGCTGTGAGGCAGTGGAACTTCACCGCTCTGTCCTCCCCAGCACACATATTGTAATCCCCATGAAGGCCCCCTATCAGCCCCAGAGGTCGTTGGGAGGTCACACTGTCTGACTTTGACCAGAATACCCCCTTCGCCTGGCCCAGTCGTCCCCTCACACGTGTAACAGGACCCGCTCACCCCCTCGGGCTCGGGTATAAATAGCCGGCCGGCCATGCCTGCTCCGCTGACCTGTGTGTGAGAGGGGGTGGGGGGGGTGCAAAAGGAGGCATGCCTCTCTATTTAAGCATGGTCGCCGTGCGTCTGTCTGGATTCCTCCTGTCTGCACGGCCCTCTGGCCTCGAGGGGGGGGGGGGGCACAGCCAGGGGGCACAGGGAAGGGTGGGGGTCAGTCGTACCTGGAGGTGTGTGTGTGTGTGTGTGTGTGTGTTGGGGGGCGCTTGGAGCTAATGGACCTGCTGCTGTTGGCCTGGCTACTGTATGAGAAAAGCCCTTTTGCTGCACTACTCCCACAGCTGATCAGCTGCCTGTAAACTTTCACCCATTCACCCCTGTGAACCAGTTCAGCTGCACTTTAATGTTTTACTGACCAAATGATTCTTGCCAACAAAACGTGAACCAATTTTCAGAGGCATTGTACTCACTTTCACTTTCTGATGCATTACAGTTGAGACATCATACACTCTTTTGCATTTTCTATTTACATATAGGAAGGAAAAGACTTCCATTAATTCCTTATTCCTAATTTCATTAGTATATGTTCTGCTTTTATATATTATTCAATTTCCAAAAGAGTGTTTTATTTCTCTCCCATCATTGACCTATTCTGCTTGAATCCGTTGGAGATGAGGCAGTGAGAACTGTGAGCAGCTGGCAAAGCCTTGCCCAAAGCTGCATTGTGTGTGCTGTAAGAGGGCCGGACTCCAGGGCACTAGCCGAGGCCTCCATGGGATGCTGGGACACTGCCCTGCACTACGGCTGGCTGAGCCGGGCAGCAAGTGATATCAGCTGCAGATGCTGCATTTAGGAAAGAAGAAGTGCTCGCCCAATCGGGGACCAGGTGTCCGTTGAGCACCCGGAAAAAAGTGCTGTCAGATTGCGTAAGCTTCTGGAGGCGAGCTGGTGTTGAGCTTGCCATTTATACAGTAACCGGTATCGACAAGAAGTCACATTTCAGCTAAAGCATCCGTCGCTGAATGGCATGTTGTGTGAAGAGAGCAGAGCCAGTGCTGTGGAGAGAGCTGGTGAAAGATGAGAGATGAACAGAGAGCGGAATGATATACAGAGATGTACCCACACAGTCTTTTCTGACTCCCACCAGACCATATCAAGTCCTATTTATGGTCAGGCACATAACACTGTAGTCATCATGTGACACTGTAACTTGTCATGGGCCTCAGTAATGACTACCTCTTCATAACAGACAACATGTCACAATTTCAGAAAACACTGGAGGTAGACAGCAGTTCCGAGAGTGCTGGGCAGTATCTTAACATCCTATTTTGTGTCAAACATCTCCATAGCACAAGATGCTAATTCTTCTGTATGTGTGTTTATGTGCTTCTGTGATTGCTTTGGCCGAAACTCACCTGTGCATTGTAACTGACCCAACTTTCCTTTTGTGTCTACAGATAGAGAATCTCTGAGCAAAACGGAGGTGCAGAGGACAGCGTCTGAGGAGGAAGGGGGGGGGCTGGAGAGCAGAGGAGCGGAGGGATCTGTGAGCGTTTACTCCTCCCTGGCACGCAGGAGAGCAAAACAGGTGAGAGTCATTAGCAAAGGCAGTAATGGTCAGTGCACATGGGGCACCGAGATGTAATCTAGCGTAATATGGTGCACAGGAGGCGTGATTTGGGTATTAATGTGGATTTGGGACCGAAGTGGGCATACAGAAAATAAGTAAGGAATTAATGCGTTTTTACTCTGTCTTTGCATACTGAATGTGGGTTTTTAATCATATTTGGATTTTTTAATAGCCTTAGTAGGAAAGGTTAATTATAAACAGAAATCTGTCATTGTTCCAAGCATTGGTATTTGCATGAAGATGAAAAATGCATAATTCTTTAATTTGTGTGTTGATCTTTCCTAAGCAGTGCACTCAACATCTTATATTATTATTTGTAATTTAGCATAATGTGCAAACATTTCCATTTCTCCATGTACATCTGACCAGCATACAACATCTCACATTCATTCAGACCACGGTTCTCATTTTGTAGAGTTCAAAAACAACATTAATGCTCATTTTGCATACTTGTGCATTATTCTCCAGCTAGCTTCATCATTGTGCATGCTTTTCTCTGAGAGGTATCACATGCATTGACCAGTTGTCTAATTATTTTATCCTACAGAGGCTGTATGAGTGTTTTCATCTAGGAGGAAAAATGGAAGCACATCTAAGGTGAAGGTTTATGATTAATATTTGTGTCACTGTATAATTTATTTGAACTGCAGCCTACCTATCTACCTGGCCAATGGACTGCGAATACCAAGAACCAAGACTGTCCTTTGGGGTGAGGTAGTAGGTTGTATAGTTTTAGGGTCATACCCTTCCTGTCAGATAACTATACAACTTACTGTCTTTCCTGAAGTGACTGTAATGTCATCGTCCTCCAGAAATGGACCAACCATGCAATCCTTCCAGCAGTACAAGTGCCTTCGTTATACTCAAAACTGAAGGTTTATATGAAAATTGTTTGATGTGAAATTAAATAGTGTGTGTCTGTGATTCAGACAGTCAGTAAAGTTGCATTTTTGGTGCAGTAAATACACTATTTTATATGTGAAGATATATCAGATGTTAAATAATCTGGGTGTATTCTCCCTCTGTATAATAATCATTGTAATAATGATTGTAATAATGAAAAATTGTGTCTATCCTACTTGTTCACTGACTTGATATCTCAAAGTACTGAGAGCAAAGGACTTTCACTGGTACTTTCTGTCCTGATGGCAACCAATGATGTTCGCACAGGGTGAGGTAGTAGGTTGTGTGGTTTCAGGGTAGTGATTTTGCCCCATCAGGAGATAACTATACAACCTACTGCCTTCCCTGGAGGGCAGCGATACAGCATCAGACTCCACGTCCATCAGGGCCACAGAAAGACCAGACGCAGGCTAAGTCCATTCTGAAAGACCAGACGCAGGCTAAGTGCATTCTGAACTGTCCTTAAAATAACCCCCAAATCTACCTCACCTGGGATGTCTATGTATAGTAGGTGTGAGACATTACTTCAGGTAGGACAGTTCCAAACTCGCACATAGCCTCACATTGGTGAACACTCAATTCATTTTTCCGCTTTGCTTGCCTGTCCCCAAACATTGCTCGTGCATGTTCAGTGTGAGATGAATAAAAACAGTTGATTGTTGCCTAAAACATGGTTTTGGCTCTTATTTCCCCTTCGCCCTTTGTGCTATCGATCTCAATGGCCCGAGCCTCTGGTTCAGCCGGAGGCTTCAGCTAACTGCTGAAGGAGAGAGAAAGAGCGGGCTAAGCCTATGGATAAATAAAACATGGGCTTCACCGCACGGCACATGGCCATTAGGCAATGTTCACGGCATGGCTACATGGCCTGTGGGACGCGGGAGGCCAGACAAGACAAGAACAGAGGGTTTGCAGGGCTTCCTGCACCATTGCCTCCGGTCTGACAAGCGATGCGTGCCTACGGCGTGAAACAGGCCATGGCTTCCTGATCTCCAGCGGACTGAGGCGGAACAGCGAGTCTTACCTTAACAGCGGTGGTGAACCAGAGAGGGCCAGAGCCACTGGACAGAATGATCCGATGAGCGGACTTCAGCCCTGCAGAACGACATGGGTCTAATATAGATACGTTGTCTCTTTGATAGTTCTGTATGTCTGACCTGCATGTGGATTATGAGAAGCATGTTGAAATTGTCTCGATAGATTGCTCCAGTCATTTAGTCAGTGTGAGGCTTAAAATAACCTCAAAGAACAAAACACCTTTGGGGCAAATCATTTTGTTCACTCCTCATTACTGTCCCCCAGTCACACGGACTCGGTTTGTGCCACTTCAGTTGCCCTGTGACCAGCCTGAAACAAAGGTAGCCTACACCAACAGTCATCCTCGTGGCCGATCCTTTGCATTGTAAATGAGGGAAAATCCTCTTTTAATCACTGGCAAGAAGGAAGTGGCTGTTTTTTGGCCATAGCCAGACATTTTACATGCCTGTCTCAGCAGGGGGCAAAATTCTTCTAAATGTTGTGTAATTCGGGGCATTGCAGGTCAAAGAGGACAATGTAATTAAGTGAGATGAAAAATGGGTCAGGGGAGTCACATAATCAAGGCAGCCCCCATGTCCTGCTAATCTATTTACTACAGTAGCTTGATACCAACAGAATCTCTTTCTGATCTGAGTACAGATTAGCATGGCACGCTATGAGCACTAATATTTTTCTGCCACGACCCACACAAAGAGACTAGTGTGGGGACCTGTTGTTGGTGGTGGCGTTGTTGTAGAATGTTAAATGTGAGATTAAAGGCTGTGCTGTTAGCGATCCTCCTGTGGCTCAAGCTGAGTTAAAAGCACCACTCACTTTGTGACGATTAGTCGAGTTGAATTGTCGTGGACCTTGGCCCTGTGGACGGGGGCGGTTGAGTGGAATACTAAAAACTGGCAAGACAATGGCGCTGTGTTTGGCTTGTCACAGGGAAGGAGTCTCACGGTTTTATAGTCTGTCTCACAGCGAGGGGTAGTTCCTCCCCCAGGCAACTGTTCGACTCATGAAGAGGAGGGGAGTACCACCTAGTGGCTATATGCTGCTACTGTTGAGGTTAGAGAGAGGAGGATTTAGTTTGACACCAAATTCACTGATGCTTATATAGAGGGGTAAACGTGAAAATACAGAAATTACCATAATGATAAGACAGAAGATTTTTTTTTAATTTCTCTGGGATGGCACAACAATGCAGTTTATTTTGTGTAACTCACTGTATCACTCAGTGGATGTATGTGTGCAGAGACAGACAGACTGTAGTCATTTTACTTCAGCACAGAATTGGTGAAGAGGAAGAATACAGGTTGCTTGAGTCATGCTGTTTAAAGCCATATTTAGCACTTGAAGGAAATGTCTTTCCTAAAAGCCTGCAATTATTGTGGCCCACAAAGAATGCCTGACCTTGCCTTCTGCCAAAACCTTACTGGAAGCTGACCGTATGCCTTCCAGACTTTAGATTATGACAATGTAACATGGTCAGTCTAAACCACTATCTGTCACTTCTATCTGTCATGCTCCAAAATATGCCGCAGTAATACTAGGTGGGAAATGGCAGGTTTGCATGTTTCTGTCAGCACAGCAAATAAACTGAGATCACTAAAAGACAACAAATAAGATTCCCCTTCCTGAATTGCTGATTGTATCAGCCAAGTGGCTACCAAGTATCATTTAGAGCAAAAACAGAGCAGGCAAGATGGCAACAACAGCCCATTTCCTGTACTTTTTCAAAAGCGTTCTACCACCCAAAAGCTTCTAATATAGAACAATCCATAAACAAGACAAAAACAGATTGGAGCTGTGACTTGAAGAATGTGTGAACCTAGTGTACAGTGTCTTTAGAAAGCCAAATAATATGGAGGTTTGGTATCGGTATGGTATTTCATACAAGAGCCTTTTTCAGGATAAATCATCTTTCTTTTAAATCACACTTCCTTCTCCATCGTGTCTTAATTTCCACACAGGTGTCACATTACGTGAATCTAATGAATGTTTGAACAGGATCATGAACATAATATGAAATTCAGACATTTCTGGAAGATTGTGATATTTGACGGTGACGTAACATTAGAACGGAGGTGCAAAACCTTAATAGACTAAATGATCTTACAGTCTTTCATTTGCTGTTTTGCAACCTCTCTTGCAGAACAATATTAAGGGCTCACCTCCCTAACTCCTCCTGTCTGTGCTGCTCCTGATGTAATATATTCATCCCTACGGGCACATATTTCACTCCCGTTTGCAAAATTAAGAAACATAATTTCACCATAGCGTTGTGGCCAGGAAGAACACTAAAAGTTGACGGCTGATATTTGGCTTGGATAGGTCCAGTGAGGACATGTGCCGGGTTGTGCATGAATTATGAAATGTACGGCCATCTCATGCCGCCCTCCCTCTCTAGCCGCACGGATGCTGACTTCAGCACAATAGTGGTCCAGACTTCTGTCTACCTCAGAGGGTGCTGTTGCAATGGTCCACTGTCCAGATATGCGTCTGGTCACTGACGATGCTCTTGACGTGGCTCCAGGGAATGCTGAACACACAGCCGATCACGCCCCATGGGGTATGCTTGGCTGGGATAGAACAGGGACATGGCCGGCTTGGTCATCTGGAGGCCTGGGCAACGGCAGAAACAAACCAGTCATCTTTCAGTGGCCTTGTATGTACAACAGATGCTGTGTTAAGTGTGATAGCGGCGTTACAGAATGGCTAGTGCTAATGAGCAGTATTAATAATAGTTCACATGGCATCACCAACAATATGAATTTAACATGTAACAAAGGAACATGGACATACTGTAAGGTTATTTCTATTTTTCCATGATATGAAACAGAAAATGCCTAGCCTAATTCAAGTAGCCTATGGGGGCCTATAATTGGTCTAGCATTTATTAATGTAATGAAAAACACCGGAACTAATGTTTTTTTAACCCTAAGCATCACCTAGAGTCATTAAAATATCACAACTGATGGATTCAATTTAGCTAATAGGCCTTTTTGAGATTTAAATTTGTTCTCATGCATGTGCACTGGGAGGTGAGGTGAACCACTGATAATCTTTTGAAATAATGAAAAAACTCTGTGGAAACGTTTGGCATATATTTCAGTTTGGGAACGTTTGGCATATATACATGAACAATTCAGATTTTGAAACAATCTTCGCACTAATGTTAATTTCCCCATTGCAAATGACTCATATCAAAGACTGAGAAAAAAGGCTGCTGTCATTTCAATGTTAGGGGGCGTCCTGCTCTAGGGAAAGAAGATGCGTTTCTATTCGTTGAAACAATAGGTGTGTCAGGGGGTGTGGGTTTTCTTCTGCTCGCCTGTCATTCATGACGCCACATCCGGGCGGTGGGCTGCGCGGCTGCTGCCCTGCTGCGGCTGGAGAGGGAGTTTGACAGCAGCTGTGCTATTGGAGACAAACAAGGACGTGTGTTAGGGGATTTTTTTTTTACCTTCTTGTTCCCCCACCCCCTGGTCATAGCTTTGACAGTCTCATAGGCTGACGAGTTTCTCGGCGATATGGCAGCTTCGGTCTGGACTGTTCAATGCAAGGTAAACTAGCATTTATTGATTCATATCACTGTCCGACTGTTTTCATTGTATGTGGCATACACAGATCTAATTACACCAAGAAAACAGTCTAGAAATGGATACAAAGAAATTGAGCCGCTGTGCGATGAAATAGTAGGCTACTTCAGGATTCTGATCTGTGATCAGTAACTGTTTGGGGCTACTATGTATTCGGGCATTGTTATGGTCCAGTTTATTTTTGCATGCACGCCTGCGCATGCAGCCTTGTCGATATCCTGTAGCCTACTGTCCGTTGTTGTTACATGTAGTCCTTCCAGTCACCGCTTAGAATTATTAATTGCCTCTGAATCTAAACAGGTTATATATGGGAACTTTATTTTACGAAAGTATGTTGCTGTATCTGTTTTGAAACAGATTTAAGTACATCATGCACACTATGTTTTAGTGTCAACCCCTCAACAGGTGCATATAGGCTATGTTAACTTTCTCCTCACTTTTCAGTAACGTTAGCCTACTTTCTCTTTCAATAGGCTACTGTTGATGGCAGGCAGTTTAACTGTCATTAAAGCTATATTATTTCTAACAACTGAAAGAAATGCTATAGGAAACATGAATTTGTTATGGAGTTCTGTTCATCTGTGGCTGTTTCTACCCTGGAGTACAAGGTCATGGTCAGGTGTTGGGATGAGGCAGATGAGCTGTTAGGAGGTAGCTGCTGGTGTTACTGAGTTTTGTCATTTTAGTTCAGAGTCTGATACCCTCAAGTATTTCACTGACCAACAGCTTTCTATGTAACCCTCATACTTTAAGTAGCCTACAGAAAGCATACAGTAGTGGTAGACTAGCACTTAAGGTAATGAGCATGTGTATCTTAAAATTTGATGCTTTCATAGACAGATGACATAAGTGTGATGAATAAGACATTTAAACATGTCAATATATGCCAACAGTTTCCCATAGTCACCTACACATCAGTGTATTGGTCTGGAGTTCATGTGGAACTAGGTGACCTCACCTAGTATGCTATGTGTTGCTCTGTCATCGATGACCTTCAGGTTGTGAATAGTTGCTGTAGAACTTTGTGGCCATTAGTTTGCTCTTCCATTGTCTTGGTCCTTCAGAACAATGAGTAGCTGGTTCAGGCTTTTTCCCTAACCTATGACCCTAAGCTTTGGGTGAGATATGAAAAATGAAACCTTGTGACCTCATGGAACTGTCTGTCTGACTTTTTCAGGTGGGAGGTTTAGGCAGCTTTTCAAAAGCATTTCTGTTCTGTTGCAAGGAGAGCTGTGTGGCGATGAGAGATTATTTGTGCTATTCAGTGGTTTGAACTGGCGCAGCAAATTCTCATGCTTGTTTTCTTTTGCAGGCCTGAGTTTATTGTGATGTTTACTTGTTGTTATAGGCAGGCACTAAACACTGCAAATTACTCCAGCGTGTTTTACACAGACCAGGCTTTTCTGACTGCGGGCAAACTCCACCACTGCACCTTCACGCAGAGCCGGCCTCAGATCCATGTCATACATCATTTCAGAGCCCTGGAACAAGACAGCTTCACAATGGGAGTCTACTTCCTGTTGATTCCATTGTAAATGTTTTATCCAAGAGACATCTTCCCTTTGAGTCTCTGTGACGTTAATATTCCAACAAAGCTGAAGAGCTGCACCATGAAGAGGGTGTTTTGTAAGATGCCATGAAAGAGCCACAGCTTCTCCAAGCATCTCGAAGAGCATGGTGTAAAACACTTTTACACATTTAGCAATTTTGGCTCATTGTGCAAAAAAGCTAAGCTCCACTGAGAAGTGGAGCACAGCAGAGTTGGTCAGACTCCGCACAAGCAGCAAGCCTGTTTTTAACGCTCTTAACCGGTTATGCATGGAGCTCTCTCATTCATATTTACCAATCCTAAAAATGTCCTGTGACAAACATGTGCCTTATGCCCCTGGTGTTTCAGTAGAGTCTGGGACAGTCTTCTAAATGTGAGGAAAGAGTAAAGTATGGCAGCACAACCATGTTAAAGCATGCGGGAGTCTTATCTAGGGAACTGAAACATGACCCCATATCCTGTCTTACCTGTCGTAGTCCCTTCAGCTATGGGAATGCCACCCCCCCCCCCCCCACCCCAAATCCACAGGCTTCCGTTAACATATTCAAGGATCTATTTTCCATGAATTAGCCTAGCCTAGCATGCTCTGTGTTAGGAATTTGCAGGTAGAGAAAGAGACTGTTTTAGTTGTTTGGCACGTTGTGGAGGGGACTTGTGTCAACAAGCGCTGAAGACGTAACATAACCAGAGGATATTATGGGGAAATTTGATAAAGTGTGCCATCATAATCTGTGCAAGGTGTTCCATGTTTAAATAACCTGAACACATTGGCTGCTATATGGCCATGCGCTTACATAACTGAGCCTAAGAGAACTCTCCTTCATGTTGTCATGGCTGTGGTGACGTGGAGTTTGCAGACAGTTCAAAAGTCCAACTTCAACTCTGGTTTTGGCACACAGTCAGTCAGACAAATCTTTCAGGGCAAGTTGCCGAGATATGGCCTAATTTCTTTTTAATCCAGAGAGCAGCAGTGATTTTTGAGTCGTTTACTTCAATAGCACAGATATGTTGGGACACTCATAGCCATTTCACACAACAGGCTAAGCTATATGTTCAGTTGTTATTTAGCATGGGAAGGCTAACGTTTTTAGCCAAAAGACACAAAGGCTGAGGAGAAGGGAGTTTTTTTTGATTTTCCTCTACTAGGTTAGCTACTAGCCAGAGCATAAAGGAATGACCCAGATATTTAGAGGTTGAGGTTTCTGTGCTGTGTACGCATCTGCACACGGTACATTTGCTTTCTGGGAAAATTTTAAACTCTGATCCAGAGAGTATCCTTTAAGCTGTTGCTCTTTTCTGGTGTATAGAATGTACCCAAACCGAGCGTCAACTCAATGGGGATTAATGTTGAGCGCAGTAATGAGGAACCCAGCCATGAATTTTAATTTGGTTCATTTCCTCACAGCTCCCCAACTTGTATGTGATTGTGCCCTACATTCTCACTTAAACGGATAAATGAACCGTTCTGAGGGGGCTCCTGAGGGCATTGACACCCAAAACACTGACTGGGAATATATTCTGAGTGTACTGTATGTTGATGGACTGCACATCCTGTTGCAGCCTGCTGGATTCTTTGCCATATTCTATAACATTACCTTCACTTCATTTCAAATGTGAGTTCTGCAGCATTGGTATGTCTAGGCTACTTTTACCTAATACAGGTCCCTGATTCTCTGTGTAAACTACAGATGTCTACCACATTAGACGCTACAGATTTCCTGTATGCTTTAGAAATCAGTGGCTCCATGCTCCTGGCTTCTGTGTGTTAAAATGTTGTACTGCTTTAGCCTAGTTGTAGAAGCATTGGAATCTGACACCTCTAATCAGTCTGGCTTTTAAAAAACGTTTTCAGAAACGCACAGGAGTAGGGGGGAGGGCTATCTGCTGCTGCTCTCCTGAAACAGGATTTTCAGGTTGAGTTAACAACTGCTTCTTTCGGGGTTTATCACCTAGCTGCTCTCTGTAAGAGCAAACAGCCCTGTCTACTGCACAGGGTTAGTAACAGTCCTTTAGCAGCAAATCTTTCACAGGTGTGCAGTTAGAGAGATCCCACAGTAGCATCTCACCCAAATCCTATCCATAATCCAAGTCTCCTCACACAGATAGCATTGTTGTTGTAATGATGAATAGTGATTTGTGTGCCTAAGAGTACAGGTGCATCTAAAACAAAATTGAATATCGTGGAAAAGTCCATTGCCCTGCCCAATTGCTCGGGAAACCATTGCTGGTGTTTTCTCTGAATTAGCTGGTTAGAGCTCTTCTCAGGTCAGTTTTACTGTATTATACATTCTTTATTCTAACATTTTGAGATACTGTTTTTTTATTTCTATGAGCTATAACCCATAATCATCAAGATTAGTATAATCTAGATTATATGTAAGTTTCACTTTTGTAAATAAGTTGCTGAAACGTTTTTCCATGATACTACATTTTTTTGAGATGCACCTATATGTGTGTGTGTGTGTGTGTGTGTGTGTGTTGTATGTGTATTTGTTTTTGCTTTTGTATTTGTGTGCACCGGCATGAATTTGAGTCAACTGCCTTGTACAGTCAAGTGTGTATAGAGAGGCAGACCAATAGACCCAGGCTATCCAACCCCAAACAGCCACGGGTCTTTGTGGACAGGGGCCCTTGTACACAGATCACAGGTGTATTGAGCATTGCTTTACTGTATGTTGTATGAAGCCTGCACACACTGCCATGCCTCAGCTTTGAGTGTTCTCCTGAGGATCCCTCAGCCTCTCTCGCCGTCTGGCTGACATCTTCATTGGCCTAAGTGACTGAGCCCCAGTCGCAGACTTATGCTAATCAGCTCTGAGGAGATTGTCGGAGAGCTAATGATAAACGAGTGCACACTGCAGTCCTGCGCCCTCGGCTAAGCGTGAGTGCCCTTTGACCCTGAAGCCTGAAGCTTTGGTCCTGGCTATGCTTGGTGGTGGCAGACCAAGTCGCCGGGCTGGTGAGGGTTTGACCGTTCGAGAGTGTCCATGTTACTTTGCGTAACCCTTCCCCCTCTCTGCCTCACGCATGTCAGCTGGCGGGCTGTCTCTCACTCTTCCGCGGGCCTCGTGGAACCCTTTGCATGCATCAGAGCTGTAACATTACCACTGAGTGAAGAGAGCCTAAGCCAAGCAGAATGTAAACCTCTCTCTCATTCCTCTACTCCATGATTGTTTCAGAGGGTTTCTGAAATATGTAAACCTTCAGGAATACATTCCAGCAGATCAGGAACAGTCGGAATCGGGTAAAGGATTTACGTATTGGTCGATAATAGCTGAATTTCCACCATCTTTTTTCCTTTCATTTATTTTTACCATTTCATATGGTATTACATGTGCTTGAAGTTATGATCTGCAAGAGTGTGGAGTATAACAGGCTTGGCTGTTTAGGCAGCTGACAGTTGCGACACTGAGGACTTTGGGGGGTAATTAGATATGTTTGCTCTCTGGCCCAGCCTGATGCCAAAGGTTGGCCGATCTCTTCTCCACGGTGTAGCTAGCGAAGAAACCCCCCCGCCTCCCCCCGCCTGCTGTTAAATCAGCCTTAGAGGTTCATCAACAGTAGCAGCATGGCCATTCTCACCTGCTCTCCCCTCCTAGATTTACAGCCACGTACACATTATTTTCCCACTTCAACCTGTCGTATGGCCCTGTAATCGGAAAGGGTTAGTTTGGTGGGAAACGGAGGCTCCTCTTCTGTGGCGATGCAACAAAGCTGTTCTCCAGGCTGTGCTCACGCGGGGGTCGAGTGGTGTCGTCTGAAATACCTCCCACTCGAATGCTCGGCCGAATTTGGCAGGCAGCGCTCAGGGGGTGGGGGAAGTGATGTGGGGGCAGAGGGGTTGAGCTCAGCGTAATGTTGCACTGGAAAAAATCCAGCGGGGGCCACACAGCTGCTTTTCAGAGAGAAGCCAGGGCCGTTTCACTCTGTCCTGATACGAGGAACATTAAACAAAGTCGCCGCAGAATTAGACAGAAAAAACACCTCCATAGATTGCCATGTTCACATGTGCATGCCAGTCCCCCTGTAATTGACCAATTTCACAGTGTCCAGGTGTCCGGCCTCATTGATGTTAATGATACCTTAATTGGCAGGGTAAAACGTCTTCCTGTTTCTGTCTTTCCTGTGGACTTTTCTTTTGCTGTCTATGGGACAGTGCTCTTCCACAGGAAGTTGATTTACACAGCGGCCCCATCTTGTGAAATGGGCTAATTGTTTGGGGGAAGGAAAGCTCATGTGTTGTGTTACGAGTGGTTTTCTGTGTGCAGGCTGCGAGAATACTGTTTTCTTAAAAAGGAAAAGTCAGATGTTCTTCAAATATGTGACACCCCCATGGCAACTCTAACCCGCCCTGGGAAGACCTCTCCCTGATTCTCGCCAGATGAATTTCGTTCCGCCTAGCTCCACTCACATCCATCTGGGATCGCTTCCGTTGAGAGTGATTTCGGCACCAGATTTTATGGTAGAGCCAATCAGGACGCAGGGCAGGAGTTTCATAGATGTGACGTATAGCGTAGAAGCGACTGTGAGACTGTTCTCAGCATCACGGGTTGCCTTCGATGTGAGTGGTTGAAGTAGTACGTCAATAGATGACGGATAAGTGGCTTATCCAATCATATGCAAGGGTTTTTGAAGGCCCAGCCTTCTGAAACACCACTTCAATGGATCGATCCCAGATGGATGAGTGGAGCTAGGCAGAACGAAATTCACCTGGCGAGAGTCAGGTTACAAGTGAACTGCATTAGTATGGTATTGCAACAGAGTTGTCTTATCCAATGTGAATGGCGCTATAGATTTGAACCTTGATTCAAAGTCTTCATTTGATGTGACTCTTTCTGTGCAACAGAACCCAACGAAACAAACAGAATTAAGCAATGCGGTTGGCACCAGTGGGTTTCCGAAGCGTAGTTTGTCAACATGCGAGTAACCCCCACCGCCCGTTGTCCGTCCCTCGTGGTGAGAGCGTAATGTCAGTGTGGGCCCAGCAGCAGCTGAGGTGATCTTTTAGCCGCTGCGAGGGACTGGCAGCGGTCCAGGGCCGAGGACGTTGGCTGCCCTCCTGTCCCATCTTTGCCCCCCTGGCTGTGGTGTCTGATGCCAGAGCTGTCTGTCTCGGTTGAGAATAGGGGCAGCTGTGGGAGTGAGGGGTGCAGAGCTGCACGTCTTTGGTGGGGAAGCGGAGTCTGTCGGATGCCCCACGGATTCCATCAATGGGGGCAAATGTTTTAGGACGCACGCCCTGAATCAGCTGACCCTGCTGATCCAAAGGAATGGGTTGGGGTTTGGAATAGGACGGTATTGCCAGTCGTCTGTGGGGCTTGGCTGCCGTGCCTTACTGTACATTGCAGCTCCGCTGCGAGTCATGAAGTTGCATGTGCAGAAAACTTGGCGGGGTTTCACGAGGTGAAATAAATAGGTCCTCAAAAGTCTCCACCACTCCATCGCTTTCCCCAAACGCACTGTCAGCCAGGACCCAACCACAGAGTGTTGAAATGCTCGTCTAATGTTGGATCTTGATGACCCATTTAGAAATCAGCAGCTGGGAGCTGGCCGCAGAAGCGCTCCGCAGCAATGAGTTGAGACCATAGACTGTAAAAAATATGGACAAAGCGTCTGTGACGTCACCCATAGATTTTCTGAAGAACGGTTATGAAGCCATTAATGGGGGGTATGGGCGGCGCCATCTTGGAAAACCTTTGGGAAATCCTAACCCCGCCCACCTCCTGGCCAATCCATATATGGGTAAAAGGGCGGGGCTCTGTATGAGACTGAGCAAGCTGGTGAACCCGCCTCGTCGTCAGCCGAGCAGCCTCAGCTAAGCTATCTGTAACGTTAGGCCTACAAGATGGACTGGCACAGACGTTGCTGTAACATAATTTGCTGGTAAGTTTGATCTGCTAACGTGAAGTTCATGTATGTTTCTTAATGCCATGTTCAGACACTTTTTCATTTTGTATGCTGAAAGGTATTCGGGTGAACGGTTGAAAAGTTGAGAATGAAGAGTTGAGTTTGCAGATTCTAGCTTCTAGGTAAAATAAACTAATGTTAGCTGTCCCTCCCTTGCTGAAGTTACGGTAAAATAACGTAGAGTAATTTAGCAGTTTAGCGTTACAGGTTCAGCAACTCATACTGACAAAAATGTATCTTTGCCTTTATTGTTTTGTGATTAACGTTACCCATCTCATATCCTCAGTGGCAGCCATCATTTTAACGTTAATTAATTTACGATAACATCAGCCAGCTCGCTGTATTCTGTCAACGTGTGGTGTGAATTGATAACAAAATCGTAGTTGGGTATTAGTTAACTTGTACATCATTAATTATTTTTGGTTAACGATACTCGCCTCATTAGAAAGCATTAGGCACTGAAGTAAATCATCGTCAAGGAAAATGGTTAATTATTGCCGTGTTTTAGGTTGTACCAATAGGTCAGACTGAGAAAAACATCTGGTGTAGGTATCGACTTCCAAAAGTTATTAAAAAACCAGGGAGAAGGGCCAATAATGCCATAAGTTATCAGAGGAAGGGGGGCGCTTGTGGTTGAACTTGGTACTTCGTCTCCCTCACCCAACTCATATGGATCTGCGCTGCCAATAATCCGTAATTTCTCGAAATATCGCGCCTTTTCTTGTGGTCCAAGTCCTGCCCTATATGCCTTTGCATCTCAGTGCCTAATGCTTTCTAATGAGGCGAGTATCTCCAATATGGCGATGTCCAGATCTGATGACACGCCGTGCAAACCCCTAATATTGCTCTAAAGTTGTCAGTGGTAGCTTGGTCTAAGATGACATTGAAATTTCTCATCAGTGGCCATTTCACGATCCAGCGTTCATGTTCGGTTAGCTTGCCTTATTTCCCCTTCTTGTCAGGCTATTATCAAAATGTTAAATCCAGTTACAGTGTCCGGTGTTTGGCATAACAATGCCAATATCAGTGTAGTTTGTCACTGAAAACCCATTTCAAATCGCACAATAGTACTACAGCATTGCACAATAACTGTACTTTTGTTGATTACAAGTAGTGTTGGTTTGCATTATTGTATTATCTGGTAAGATATATAGGTACTAATGAAATGTTTACCTTTCTATTTTGGCAGTTCACCATGGGGAGGAGGCGGAAAGGAGGTCCATGGGCTCTAACCTGGGCCTAGAGGTCCAGGTGAAGTGGTTAGGCTGGGGTGTGGTGATATTGAACCCATTGAGACTATACAGTACATTTCACTTTGTCTATTGATGGACTGTTACACCTACCCTTTACTTATGCCAAACCCATTTCTGTTCTTTAAATATCAGAAAGCAAACTTACTGTTGATGGCACTGAACTTGCACTTGGAAATGTTTATGGATCTTTTCTGAACTGTGAATTACATTAAAACTCATGCCAAACAAATTTGCCTGTGCTTTCAAAAACATTTATACAAATCCGTCAGCTTCAGTCAGTAGGTTGAAGACCCAGATGCAGAAGTAAAGGTGATTTTTTACTTGTATATCTTGAGCATTAAAGGTAACCACTGAATTTGTGAAACTAAAATAACAAAAACTAATATGTACTAAGCTAGTACATAGTCAATACATATTAGATCACTTTAAAGACAGACAGATGCAAATGCTGTAAATACAGGTAATCATCAAGGAGTCTGCTGGTGAACAAAGTCCTTGAAGTCAGAAGCTGCCACTGCTCAATGACTTGCCCCATCTGGTAGGGTTTCAAAATGTTCCAGATCTGAAAACAGAAATATTGGTATGTCACATCCTTGAACTTACAGCAAACTATGAACAAGTGCTCACAAATTAAGCTAACAAAATATTGTATTTATGTGGCAATCATAGACTGTGGAGGCAATATATGACAACAACAAAGTAAGATTTGCAGACTCACTCCCAATACTTAATGAACAACAAACTCACAGAACACGCTATTCAACTATTGCACATGCCCTGTTCATGCGGGCAATAAGAAAAAACAAATGTGGTGTATTTAAAGTAATGTAGAATAACTATTTCTTGTATTTTTGTGTTTTCAGTGAAACAGTGTAGGCTCATATCTACACCCTATTGAGGTAGTTATTAACAGTTAGGCCAAGGTCCAGTCAAACAGTAGCCAGCCACTGGTGCCATATTGTTTAATTATGCAATCTGTATCCAACCAAAACCTGCTGATTTGAAGGCATAATACAACTACTTTCCGTGTGTGACTTGCTAATGATAATTATTTTGATAGTTATTGCACAGATGTGCCCTGGACTGCTCACAATAAAAGGCCACTCTAAATGTCTGAAATGCATTCATGTTTGTTCAGTATATGGTAACGATGTCTGGAATATACAACCAGTAGGTTGCTCCAATTAAATGTATGAAAAATGTCAAAGTACCATGGAATCAGTGCTGAAGTGATGCTTCTGAGTGTCGACTGCACAGACGAGAATTGAAGTTAGGAGTCCAGAGCCCTCTCCAGCACCCAGCCTGTCTGGATTACCTACAGGGAAACTTTGCATAGACAAGAAGTGTTCGTTCAAATGTGTGTTTAACAAATAAATGGCATCAATAAGAGTTTCAAACGTCAGTTATAACTAACACCAGTTATGGTGACTAGCTATCGCTTGTTATCACAGCTCCATGTTCAAAGTATACGGTCAATGGTTAATAGCGGTTCACAATTTTGCCTTAGCTAGCCAACAACAAGCCTTTTAATGCTTCGGCTGAAGTTATCATATGAACAAACGTTTTTTTTATCTTAAACGTGACAACCCAAAGACTGTATAAATTGTCAATGGACTAAGCATTCCCACAGAGCGTATTTACAAAAGGTTTTTGACGAGAACATGCTTTGTTGCCCCAGTGCTATGTGTGAACTAACGTTAACTTTACAGCTGTCTGTTCATTGACTCACACCTGGCTAGTATGACCAACGTTAAGCTAACTCATAACGGGAGCACAATGGTTTTCACTAAACAAGTTAACTAAATATATGTGTGTGCTTCTGCCATTCGGTCATCATTTTCGACATTAACTTATTTGAGGCGATTTGACGCTAACGTAGCCTAACGTTAGTGCCCACTCGATGCTAAATAATGCTAACATCTAGTGCTAGCTGCTACGTGAAATAGTAGTGGAATGAATGTCACCTAACGTTACCTGAAAACTGGAACGAAGTCTTCTGAAAGTGTCGGTTAGTAGGCTTCAATTAATAGCTTAGCAAACCATTGTATTGTAACGATTTGATAGTGACTCACACAGTTGTCCAATCAAAAGGTTTATTAGGTGAGAACGGTAGCAGGGACACAGACACATAACTCAATACACACGGGGCAGGTCAAGTACACGCACACACTACACATACAGGGAAGGACGCAGCCCCCCACACAAAACGGATCACACACGAGGGAGAACTAAAAGGGAAACATGTTTCAATAAAGACGCTAACATTATACTCAAAACTAAGGAGAAATACAGACATAAACCCCGAATTGTTCACTCCCGTATCCCATCATGCCCTGCGTGGGAGAACGCTAACAACGTCTTGTGCGCCGACATTACATAGCTCCCCCAACAAGCCATTGCCGTCCTCGGCAATGACCACGAGGTAGCCACATGCTAACGTTGGCGCGCGTCGCCCGCCACTCAGTTCAGTGCGACAGTACCGCCAACTCACCAAGCTCACTCAACGGGGAGCCACGCTGCTAGCAATCCAGTGCGGGCGTGCTAGCAGCCACGTGGCCGTCCCCGCTCGTCACCAGCTCCCTTTCAGAGCAGTCCTGCTCTGCTCCCGGCCCGTTCCACTCCCTCGCGGCCTCAGCGAAGGCACGACCCCCGAGATGGCCATGCTATCGAACTCCACACAACAAACTTTTTTTAAAGGCGCCGGCCAACAGGCCAACTAGAACGGGCGCCCACACAGCACGGTGCCTCTCACACGCACCCAAACGTTTTAAAGTTCAGAGGGCCTTGCCGTCGAAACTGCCCCACCGTCGTGAGTTCGCTGCCCCCAGCGTCTCTGCCAACCGTCCGTCGTCCAGGAACCTCTTCCTCTCCGCTCTCCCTCGGCTCTGCTCACGCGACGCGGCTCACAGCGGAGTCAGCAACCAGGCCAGCATCGTCTTCTCCGCGACCGCTTCTTCAGGCCCCTCTTCCGGCAAGATCTCCTCCCATGGCAGCAGACAACTCAATACTTCTATACTCTTTGTTCACCCCTTGCAGACACTTGACTTAAGTCACGTGACGGCTCCATGCTGGACGGCAAAAAGATAGGAGATGGACGGCAAATTACATTATGTCATAACGATTATGATGAACTGAACACCATTACTATAACATCTTTGTAGTTCAATGTATTGCTGTTTGGGGTCTGATAGTCAAAGAAAGATGCCAGTGGTGTTGTTAGATGATATGGGTCATAATCGCAAATGTAAAGTTATTAAAACTGGTGGTAACAGCAAGGGGAGATAACGTTAGGTTGTAACGTTAGGCTACTGTAATTAACATTATGGTAAATGAACACCCATAAGTATTTCTGGACTAAAATATTGCAAAGCGATTTGGTTACTTTATTTGTCTTGCTTTTATCAGTTGTAACATAGTCAAAATGTTAATGTCATATCAGAACATGAAATAATAACTTCTGCCACACTTAGAAGCTAGCTATTCTAGCTAACGTTTATCGTAGCTCATAGTGCTAGGGCTAATGTAACTCGGCAGTTTGTACGTTTCCCAGCGAATAAACTTACTTCTTAAGTTAAAGAAGACTACATGTCTTAAGTTAAAGAATTGAAAGAAATAGGAAATAAAAAAAACTTGAACGGTATTATCTGTTTACATTCAGATCTTGCCAAAGACTTTGCCTAAGTGCTATCTGCCGTCCTGTTCAGAGTCTATGGTTGCTATAGCAACCGCTGCTGTGCTTCATACACTGAGGAGATAAGCATGCAATTGTGGTTGAAATACTCCCGAAACACAAAGAAAACAAACCAAAATATATCTATGCAAGAACACGGGATGTTGTTGTATTCCAAACAATAAGCCAACACTCGTGGAAGGGCATTACTACGGTTAAATCTCACTATAATCTCCTAGCTGTGCGATATGTCCCATTACAACCCATTGATTTGATTCGTGTTCTTGCCGTCCACTAGGCTATTTTGCTGTGGCGCGAACAAAACGTGACGTCACATGCAAGGGGTCAATATTTTATATCTAAATGTGATCTAAACTAATGAGCAGAGCCCGTCTACGGAGAGCCTCCCCACTCTCTATTAATCCCATACAAACCAAATTTGGCTGCAGTTCACCAGAGTTCACCTAGATGGCGATCGCGGGCGAGTCCAAAATACATGGGGTCCTATGGAGCTACATGGCTACATTTATTGTTTTCACCTATTTAACAACTGAAACCCTCTAATTTTATTTTATTTTTCGCAAAATGGATATGGATTATCAATCAAAAGTGAAATAATCCGGGAGTCATGTCCTTTCGTTTTCTTACAGGTTGGGTCGTTGTTGCCCATAACACGCTAGCATTGATGCTATACTATGCTATGATCATGCTAATGAATGACGTCATTGACACTTTTGAAAGGCTTTTTAAAACAATTAAGTGACTTTAAAAAATATAATACTCAACCAAGTGTATTGTCTTTGTCTCCCCTTTCGAATACAATATTCAAATTACTTGAAAAAAAATTATATCCCGAGAAAAGTGGATTCTGTGGGGTACAGCTCCATAGACCTCCATTCATTCTGGACTCGCCCGCGAGCGCCCCTAGATGCAGTACCACACCGGAAGAGTTCCGAGAGTGAAGGTTCTCCCCTTATTAGACATTCTCTGTAATGAGTTAGAAAAAAATTCACCCCCCTCACAGTTGCCAGGCACTGGGAAACTACCGAAAAGTACAATAAAAGTCTATGGGACCAGGCTTTAAAAACATGTATTTACGCTGTGAAAACGGACATTTTAAAGGAGAATTCCGGTGTGATATTGACCTAAAGTGTGTTGAAACATGATACCGAGTGTGAACGTATGTCTCATAGCCCATCTCGGCTTGTCCCCTGCACTCCAAAATCTGGCGCTAGTTAGCCGATGCTACCAACAGCTTTTTCAATGGTGGTGCTTCGGCATCGGGCTAGCCATGTAAATAAATCACTGTTTTACACCATTTACATCCAGTTTCTTCCAGTAGCAGCAACTGGAATCCATGCATTTCCACGGAATTATTTTTGGAATGCTAAAGCTGCTAAAGCTGTTGGTAGCATCGGCTAACTAGCGCCAGATTTTGGAGTGCAGGGGACAAGCCGAGGTGGGCTATGAGACATACGTTCACACTCGGTATCATGTTTCAACACACTTTAGGTCAATATACAACCAGTAGGTTGCTCCAATTAAATGTATGAAAAATGTCAAAGTACCATGGAATCAGTGCTGAAGTGATGCTTCTGAGTGTCGACTGCACAGACGAGAATTGAAGTTAGGAGTCCAGAGCCCTCTCCAGCACCCAGCCTGTCTGGATTACCTACAGGGAAACTTTGCATAGACAAGAAGTGTTCGTTCAAATGTGTGTTTAACAAATAAATGGCATCAATAAGAGTTTCAAACGTCAGTTATAACTAACACCAGTTATGGTGACTAGCTATCGCTTGTTATCACAGCTCCATGTTCAAAGTATACGGTCAATGGTTAATAGCGGTTCACAATTTTGCCTTAGCTAGCCAACAACAAGCCTTTTAATGCTTCGGCTGAAGTTATCATATGAACAAACGTTTTTTTTATCTTAAACGTGACAACCCAAAGACTGTATAAATTGTCAATGGACTAAGCATTCCCACAGAGCGTATTTACAAAAGGTTTTTGACGAGAACATGCTTTGTTGCCCCAGTGCTATGTGTGAACTAACGTTAACTTTACAGCTGTCTGTTCATTGACTCACACCTGGCTTATTAGACATTCTCTGTAATGAGTTAGAAAAAAATTCACCCCCCTCACAGTTGCCAGGCACTGGGAAACTACCGAAAAGTACAATAAAAGTCTATGGGACCAGGCTTTAAAAACATGTATTTACGCTGTGAAAACGGACATTTTAAAGGAGAATTCCGGTGTGATATTGACCTAAAGTGTGTTGAAACATGATACCGAGTGTGAACGTATGTCTCATAGCCCATCTCGGCTTGTCCCCTGCACTCCAAAATCTGGCGCTAGTTAGCCGATGCTACCAACAGCTTTTTCAATGGTGGTGCTTCGGCATCGGGCTAGCCATGTAAATAAATCACTGTTTTACACCATTTACATCCAGTTTCTTCCAGTAGCAGCAACTGGAATCCATGCATTTCCACGGAATTATTTTTGGAATGCTAAAGCTGCTAAAGCTGTTGGTAGCATCGGCTAACTAGCGCCAGATTTTGGAGTGCAGGGGACAAGCCGAGGTGGGCTATGAGACATACGTTCACACTCGGTATCATGTTTCAACACACTTTAGGTCAATATCACACCGGAATTCTCCTTTAACATGGGAGTCTATGGACATTTGCTCGCTTTTGGGACCAGTCCCTAGCGGATTTTCAATGTATTGCAGTTTTTCGAACTTCCGGGTAGGCTTCATTGTTCAGATTAGAATGTTGCCGCTTAGTTGAGACACAGGTGTCATGGTCAGTGGCAGGTCAGTCCGCTTAGTTTTAGATAGATGTAAAGAAGGGCCGAGATAGTCACAGTGTGTAGGGCAGAAACGTACAAGAAATGAAAGAACCCAAATGACCGCTTAGATGTGGATGCAAGGGCACAGTCTGAGACAAGCACAGCGCTTGAGATTAGGTGCATGTCTTTTGTGTGTGTGTGTGTGTGTGTGTGTCTGTGTGTGGATATGGACGTGATCGTGGGTGAGACCGATAGAGACAGAGCAGCTTAGTGACTGACTGTCTTTGGTTCAATTGTAAACAGCTCTGGCAGGTTGTTATGAGGGCTAAATTGTTATTTGGCCGGCAACAGGGAAGGTCAGGGAGAGGTGAGATCAGGTCCATTCAGTGTGTGTGTGTGTGTGTGTGTGTGTGTGTGTGTTAGGGGTGTAGTAACAGTACACAAAAATCACATCATGGTTCTTGACGTTAATGATGATAACTGACATATGGTCCACCACTTAATATACTTGTCTGGGAAGTCAAAATATGTTACTGTTGAAGACTGCATAAGATCCTAACATGTGCGTGTGTGTGCGCGTTTGTGCGTGCGCATGTGTGTGTGTGTGTGTCTCTCTCATATGCATATTGCATTTTAGTCCAGGTTTAATTACTTGTGTTGTGAAACACTCATCCGTCAGATCATCAACTGCAATAGTGGAGCCCTAAGGGCAGTGTTGTGAAACTGAGTTTGGAGGCACACTGCTCTGAGCTGCCTGTTCCTTAATGTAGTGTTGCATTTCAAGTCAGGCAGGGCTCAAGTGACAGATATGCTGCTGAAAGATGCGTTTCAGTTGCTTTCCCCCCTCATTTTATTGTTTCATTTGAGTTTGTGCAAAGTCAGCAGTGTGGAGGCCTATTGCTACTTCCTCTAGGACCGCGTATTCCTGTGAACGTCCAGTAGTAACAGCAGCAGTGTGAAGACAGTAGCCTAATGGAGAATGCGGACAGCAGTTTCAATATTCCTACTTCGCAGATGTTCTGTGGAGCCCAAAGATAGACACATAGATCACATATCATGAGATGTACCACACATCATTACATCACTGAGATGGGAATGTCCTCCTCCAGGCTGTTAATCATCCAGATGAACTGCTCAGAAATATTCTAATGTGCAAGTTGAGTGTTCTTAATAAGGTATACAGTAGTTTTGTGTGTTGACACTGTCCATGAACCTCAGCTGCCTTTCAATAGCAAGTAGTTGTTGTGATACGATATCAGCACTCAACCCTGAGCCTGTGGAGTATTTAAAGTCCTCTTTACAGTGGAACTCAGACGGTGCCTGTTACATAATACAGTTACTGCATGTCTAATGTCCTGTACACGCATGTCTAATGTCCTGTACACGCTCAATGAGTCAGCTAAATAAAAGAGTAATCAGTTGTGAAGCCCTCATCAAATCAAGTGGTCAATTTAAACATGGCTCAGGGATTTGTTTGTTTCCAAGTGATGTGAATCATTGTACAAAGCGAAAGATTTGGATTGTTTTGTTCACATGCTAGAAGATGTAGCCGCTAAACCGTGCACCGGCAAGTAGGCTAAACCAGGGGCTACTGCCACTCCATCAGTTGCTGCGTGAGGGTAGTGAGTGACCGTGTCTGGTATCGATACACTAGCCCATGCCAGGGATGTAAGATTGGGTGGCAGCCAGATGTGTTTTCTGTCGCCTCTACGGCTGCACTGTGATAAGAGCAGCCCTGATGTTTGATTAGTGGGCGAATGTGATTGTGTTTGTTTATGTGTGGTTCTCAGTGTGTTCTTTGCTTTTGGAGCATAGCGTGTGATGCACCACACCATACAAACACACACACACACACACACACAGACACACACACACACGCACGCGCGCCCACACACGCGCACACCACAGGTGTTTTTGGACATCAGCTGTGAAAGCCTGGCAGGTGAAACTCGAGGCAGGCGTGGGCTGTGTCGTCCGGCCGCCCCACCTTGTCCCCTCCTCTGCGGGGGACGACCCACTCTCAGACCACTCGTCTGGGAGCCACTGGGGCCTGTTAAAGATTAACCCAGACTCCGACCGACCCCCCCACCCCTCCCCGAGGCCACAGAGACTCAGTGAACCACGCCGCAGTGGGGGGATTGGGCTCGATCGGGAGGACCACGCTGGATGACCAGAGCGGTGCTTCTCTGAAGGGCTTACGGAGCGGTCAGAGACACGGTCATTAGTGTGGTGCTGCAAATGCGATTGGAAATGTCACTGCAGGTAGTGTGATGAGACTAGTGATCCTAACTTGATCCTACTTGTTGGGGGTTCCAAGAAAGCTGTTTTGTAGTCAACAGGTGCTGGCAAGTAGCATGTAATCCACAGTTAGCAAAAAGAAAGGAGTTGTACCTACAGATGAAATATGGGTGGTTAGAAGAGATTATGTTTAATTATATGGTATTCTTCACACATTGGTTTGGAGCCAAATGTAGCTTTGAGCATGTCACCACCCATTCAGCCCGTGCTTTTCCGCTGAAAAGCTGTTCTGTAGAATCCATGTTCAATGCTTAAGAAAATATGCCCTGGTGAGTATGTCATGTTAAATTTGGCAGAAAGTAGGCTGTGTTTACGTAAGGAAGTACACAAGCCTTCTGGCTCCTTTCTGAAGGTAGATGGTGTGCCGCTTGGGTCACTTTGTCCTGGTATGTTTATTCTTGTTACTAGGCTGTTAGTGTTCTCGGCGGTGGTATGCAGGGGGGGCCAGCGTAAGCTCTGCAGTGTCACGCCGCGTTGTGTCGGCATGGTGGTGGGACGTTTGGGGGGGGGGGGGGGGGAGGGGGGGTCGGTTGGGGTCTTTGATCGGTCTCAGGAGGGGGCCACTTCACTCTTAAGTCAAGTTTAGGCTCAGGCCATAGGAGGCTGTTCATCACTGGGCCACTGACTGCTTTATGTGCTGATGCAAGAGCCCTGTTGTCCTCTGTGTGTGGAGACTCACGGAGCCTGAATGAATGAACCCCCCCACCCCCACCCCCACCCTTACCGCCCTCTCCAATAAGGACAGACTATCCTTGGGGGGATCCTTGGAGCTCACTACTTTGTAGCACTTTCCCTGGCTGCCAGAGCAGAAGCCAAATGACGTCTTTGGTCGTGAAAAAAAAAAACCCAAAGATTGTGATCTTTAAGCAGTGGTGGCGTTTGAGTGGTTTTGCTGATTTTGCGGCAAATATCCCCTTGCATTGTGTCTGCTGGCTGGCGAGCATGCAGAAGGCTTTGGTGTGTCCTGGATTGCAGCTTGTGCCTGTGGTCTAATCCCAGCCGTCTAATCGTGGGCTGTGCGCGCAGCGTCTCGCGTCGCCTCGCGTCGAGTCCCTGCCCCCACTCAGCCCTTCCCCCTACTAGGATCTCCGCTGGCTTGCTGGGTGACCTTGTGTGTCCTGGTGTGTGTTGCTATGTGGGTATGTGTGTGTGTGTGTGTGTGTGTGTGTGTGTTTGTATGTTTTTGTCAGGACAAAGCCCGGCTGTTTCTCTGGGAGGCCCCATACCCTCGCTCTCTGTCTCACTCACTATCTGTAGGCCTACATCTATCTATCCTTCTATCACTCTATCATTGTATCATTCTGTCTGCTTTTTCATTTCATTTCCTCTCTCTTCCTCCAACCATTAAAAAAGCACTTTGTATTGAGGAGCAGGACAGAGGGACAAAGAGAGAGATAGAGGTGGAATTTTCTGATAATATCAATAATCGGTCCACTTGTCCAGAGAGACATTATTATATTCCACACCGTTATATTTTGTGTTAACGGCTCAGCCCTCCGCAGGCTTTATCAGTAGTCACAATCAGTGGTCATCCTATGAATCGGTCACTGGCTTCTGAAGGCTTCTGAAGATTTGGCCTCCTCCACACTGTGTGTGTGGAGACTTTTTACGCTCAGGGCAAGAGAGCTTTGTGTGTGTGTGCTAAAGATATTAGTGATTGGAAAAAAGGTTTGCCACTCATTGCATTCCTGACGTGTCTTTCAGGAGAGTCTGATTGAGGGGCGTTCCTCATAACTCAGACGCCATATCACTCTCATGATTCATGTCCTTTGTGGAATAAATATTTAACTTTGGACATTCCATCAGCTCGAATGCTCGTTAATGGCAGTACACATGATAATCAACGAGCATGGTGTGTCAATGTCAACTCCCCGCACCCTTCCTTGTTTTTTTTCCCCCCTTCTAGAGAGTGCAGTCTTTCCGTCAAGAGCGCAGGGTTACAGCTGGCCCCAGTTTTGGCCGTTGATGACGATGGGGGGGTGCGGGGTGGGTGTTGCGTTGCGTCCCCTTCTGGCTGGTGCCTGGGGATCGTGTTACTTGCTCTGGTATGTAGAATGCAGTGCAGTGTTGTGACATGATGGTGTAGGCTATGTGCTGAGCTGGAGCTTTGCGCTGCCCTTGTGACCCACTGTTGCGTTATTACGCCGAGGATCACTGGCAATTATGACATTAATTAGCCGACCTCAGTGTCGCACATCAAGCGTGTGTGTGTGTGTGTGTGTGTGTGTGTGTTTGTGTGATTGCTCGTCTGTATCTGCAGTGGGGAGGGGTCTATGAATACAGTAGGCCTAGGTCTTGTGGGCTAGTAAAGTAAAGGCAGAGCATTCTCTTCAATGCAACTCGATACATTTGGAGTGGTCACATCATGTTGTGCTGGCAGTCACTGAAGTGTGATTGCAGCTATCGTGTCTTAATGGAGTAATAATTCAGAGTGATAATAAAACATTTCCTCTATCAGCTCCATAATCACAGTGGGAGTTTTGCTGACTGCTGTCCTTCTGTTTATCTTATAGTGATGTGAAACAGCCTTGATGGAACTGTTCCACTTTGTTGATATTGCTGATTAATCAAGAAGTTGTTTGGGGACAGAATTGTTTTTTTCTATGAATTACCAATAATCAGCTGTGCCTGGTCTTTTTGTTTCATAGGCTTTTTCTCGTTTTCTGTGTACACTTATCTCTCTCTCTCTCTCTCGTTCTCTCGTAGTCTGATGAGTGAGTCAGTCGCTGGCCCTGTCCGCCATAATGGTAGACATGGAGAGCCACTACTGCCCCCCGTCTCCCCTGGAGGAGTCGGTGCTGGGCAGCCCACTGTGTGGGGACTTCATCGGCAGCATAGAGGACCTGCAGGACATCTCCCAGTCCATTGATGATGACGCCCTCAGCTCCTTCGACGTGCCCGAGTACCAGTCTTCCAGCCTGGGCTCTGGCTCAGAGAGCTCCACCATGCTGGGTATGTGCCTTCTTCAGCCGGCCCAAAGCACACACGCACGCACGCACACGCAAACACGCACACACACACCACACTTCTCTCTCTCTCTTTCTTTCTCTCTCTCTCTCTTTCTCTAGAAAGTCATGATAATAAGTTATGATAATATGCATATAATAAGTTAATGATAAGTCATTCCCATAATCAGTCTGTTTTGCTGTTATACTGTCTGTAATTAAACCATGAGCACCCTTTATAAAGGCTTAACAGAGGTAGAGGATGTATGTAGGTTACAACTTCCTGTGTTGTGATTGAGGTTGCTGAATCTTCCGTGTGAAAAAGAGTCTTTGTGAACTGTAGGAAATGAGAACATGTCAAACTTTCGCAACCTTCTCCAAGTTCAACCTACCACTACAACCAGGTTGATCATTGTAACAACTGAACACATGAAAACCACAAACTCTCTGCAGTGCCCTTTATCTTGCGTCGTGTGGCAGCCAGTATGTCACAAACATTTTTAAATGTTTGTAAAATGACAACACTCAATAGACATGATGATTTGTGAGCTTCTTGTGTGTCTTGTATGAGAGCACTTCTGACGTTTAACACTTAAGTCTGACACTTAAGACGTGGCTAGTATAATGAATAATGCAACTTTCCAGAAAGCACTGGAAGCTTTGACACATGAGTTTGAATGGTGTCCATTTGGGTACATTATGTCACCTGTTTGGTAATTGTGCTGGTAAAGTGGCAATTTGCGGAGCTACAGTTATGTTAACTGGATAACTGAGACACAACTCAAGTAAAAGCAAAGTATTTCTTGAATTCAATGTGTAAGTTATTTATGATCAAGACCCATTGAACCACATACGTAGAGGTTTTGTTATATTTGCAAATCATTAGCTGATCAGAGTAATCCCATAATAGCTCAATGAAAGTGTACCGGATAAGTGAGTCCAAGTGTAGGGGCAAATTGTGGAAGTTCTAACACACACAAAAAAACGTTTTAGTCCATTCTAAGGATTATGTCAAAAACCCGAACATAAGTCTTCTTCTGCTTGCTAATTGTCCTTGGTGAGCTTGTTAGGGGGTTAGCAATTGACCCAGACCCTTTAGGTCCTAAGATGCGGAGATTCCTCAGTCAGATGTTATCTGTGTTATGCTAGGAGACAGTCTGACCTATTTTTTTGCCTCAAGGAAATTTGGATTGAGATGTTTTTCCAAGAACCATTTTCCCTCTTTCAGTCAATTAGAAAAAAAACAACCATTAATGACATGACAGAAGTTTTGCTTTGCTGATGTCTGTGTCATTCTTCAAACTGAAGTCAAGGTTTTGAGGTGTTATTCTGCAACAGGATAGCATATGCCATGGTGAATAGAGTTGTGGTTCCCAGGAAAAGATTTGGTAGACTGGTTTTAGGGAAAGCTGTTGAAATATGATTTTACTGTTTACCATTTCTTACTGTCTCTGTAGATCTACCACAAATGCTACCACATCTAGTGACTCCGTAAAGACATGCAACATTTTACAAACACCAACAAAAGCATAGCTTTGCAGCATCTTTTGGTCCAACCCAGAAGAACACAGAAAGGCAAACCTGTAGTCGGGCAGCCATTAAAAGGAATTTGAAGATGCCAAAACTAAATGTACGGTACACAAAACATATCTCAATTGCAAATATACAAGTTGCAATTGATGGTCCCATTAACGGTCCAGACTTGTGTTTGATTATTCCATAAAGAGCTGTGTTGGTGGGTAGGTATGCTGTTGAGCAAAGTGTATTAATAGAGCTTGACTGGAACACAAGGCGTGCATGCGCTCAGCGGAGAGGCCTTACTGTTAGACTCCCTCTGCCATCAGTGAGTTTCCACTCTTACTCATCTGCCAGACAACGGCAAGACTTGGCAGTCACAACAGCTAATCAGCCTTCTGTTGAACACACAAGGCCCAGGTGCTGTTTTGTGTGAGTGATATTTTACTACACTGTGCACATAAATTACAATTTGTCTTCCTGTTTTGTCTTTCTTTCTCTTTCACTCTCTCTCTCTCTCTCTACTTCTCTCTCTCTGTCTCTCTATGTCTCTCGCCTTCTCTCTCTCTCTCTGTCTGTGTCCCGTATAGACGCCCTGACGCCGGCGTCCAGTCCATCCTCAGGTGTGTATGGAACGGTCCCCGGGCAAGAGGAGTTCTCCTCGACCTCGCTGAACCTGGAGTGTCGCGTGTGTGCCGACCGCGCCTCGGGATACCACTACGGCGTCCACGCCTGTGAGGGCTGTAAGGTGAGCGAGGGGATCCCTGTGTGGTACAACGCAACAGTTATACTCCCACATGGGAATCAGAACAGCAGAGATGCATGCAGTCACGGATGCCTCTGGAATAAACCGACCGCTTGTGGAGATTTTGGTGTGGACTGGAGTCTGCTTGGGCTGTAGTTTGGTTTGTTTTGTTGATTTGAAAGATGTTTTCCAAACTCAGCTGGGCAACAAGAGGGTCATTGCCTACGGTTCACCTGATCTAATCACATAAATGGACCATACTGTAGTTCACAACAAAATAACGTGGAAAAAACAGCAGTGACGGGGGTGGGGGAAATAATCCCCCCCTTAGTTTAGCCCAAGTGTGGATATTACCTTGTCCAGCATCCGTGACGTTTAATGCATGTGGGGTTAGGATAACTATTCCACTTTCATACTTTTTTACTGCTGGACAGAGCAGACAGCTATTGGTTGAGGGTTCTTCCACTTGAGAGCTTTTGGTGCACACTGGGGTCTGCTTGAGATGTTTGTTTTGTTGATTTCAAAGCCGTTTTCTGAACTGTTTTGCGCACTAAGGGACCTTATGTGAGACCAGATCTGCAATGTTGGGATAACTGCTCCTTTACCTGAGAGTGAAATAAAGGCAGTCCTCCTCTCTCTGTGGTGAGGTATTGCTGATAGAGGCTGCTACACAGGACCGGCTAATCAGGACGTGCTGCCTGTTTTCCCTCTGCATCCTTTTCTGAGGCTTTTTGCTTTGCCTCTCTGCGTCACTAAGAAGAATCCCACTTTAAGGTGGTTTTGGGTGCCGGCCTCGCCACATTGGCCTTTTGTTGCCAGGTTGGATTGTTCCTGACCTCTTTTTCACCCAGTACTGAGCAGGGATGGCATACGTCTGGCTAGTCAGAGCCGATGTGCGATAGCGTTTGCTTTTAGAAGTCCAAGGCCAGGGCCAGCAAAAGGCCTGCAGGTGCTGCTGGGAAAGCAGACCTGATAACACACACCGTCGGGAAGTTGTCATAGGCCCCGCCTCAGCTGTGCCTGAGGGGAAGGTCACGACCCCCAGACTCATCGCTCCATTATTCCTCTCACGGAGGCCTTCACAAACAACCAGGAGAGCAGGCTGGAGGCATTCGAGCTTCACATTTATGAATAGGTTAGGCCTGTTTCTCAGACTTCTCTAAAGGTCTTGACTGTCAATCAGTGTCAGTTGAGTGCTGAGTGCTGAGTGCTTTTTTGTACCCTGGTTTCGTCATAAATTGTTTACCCATGTTCTATTAATTCCAGTCGAAATCCATTTTTCATGAGACAAAGAAGTAAGTTGCTTGAAAGTTTTTAGCCAGGTATTGGGGTGGGTGGGTGATGGTCACAGAAAATTGGGTCTTGAAGTCTTCCAAATACGTGCTGAATAGCACACATACATTGTGGGTCATAACACTTAAAAGCACATACAGCTGCTTCTTCCTGTTGAATTATGGATCTTGATGGAAGCTATGTTGGGAAGGCAACGAGAAGTGCAGGCAAACAAGAGACATGCATTTCCACACGTGCGCTCGGGTCCAGCTGTCCTGTGGCCTGAGTGGCAGAGCATGACCCTGTCCTGTCCTCATGCTGACCTGTAGCAGTGGACACGGCCAGAAGCATGGCTCTCAGCTGCAAATAGACCCCTAAGCATCTCCCCTCCTCTCTCTCTTTCACTCACACACACACACACAACACACACACACACACACACACACACACAACACACACACACATACACACACACACACACAACACACACACACATACACACACACACACACAACACACACACACATACACACACACACACACACAACACAACACACACACACACACACACACAACACACACACACATACACACACACACACAACACACACACACACAACACACACACACACAACACACACACAACACACACAACACACACACAACACACACAACACACACACAACACACACACACACACACACACACACACAACACACACAACACACATAACACACACACACACAACACACACACAACACACAACACACACACAACACACACACACACACACACACAACACACACACAACACACACACACACACAACACACACACACACACACACAACACACACAACACACACACACACAACACACACACACACACACACACACACACACACACACACACACACAACACAAGCTTTTATGCCCTCGTTTGAACCCTTCACACACAGACCCAGAGCTGTGTCCACACGCCTGCAGGGCCACAGGGGGGGAATGTCAGGGGATGTGTGTGTGTGGGGGGGGGGGGGGGGGGTGGCCTAATAGCTTCTTAAGCAACGTCGCTCTGGCCAGCCTGCCCTTCATCGTGTCCACACAGCTGGCAGCCAGCTCCGGGTGGTGACACGCCGTTCCTTTGCGCCAGACTTGCACAACTGGATTGATAGCAGACTTGGATGGGCTCCCTGCTTGGGTGGACTTGTGTGCTCTCTGATGTTAAAGGGGTCGTCTCCGAACGCTAGTCCAACCACCACCCCCCCGCCCCTCCGCCCCTCCTCGCCCCTCCTCGCCCCTCCCCGCCCAGTGTCGTTTGTCACCTGACACAGGATGCCTGCGCCAGCATCTTATTGATTTAAAGGAAGTTGACTCGCTGTTTATCCCGCACTAAACTGGCTGTCTTTGACACTGGCTGGGAATCATCGTCTATATAAGAGCAGAGTGAAAGAGCCATGAGTGTCGGAGGCGGGCGGGCGGGGGGGGGGGGGGTTGTTTTCTCCTCTTCCCCTTTGACAGCTAAGAACATGTCAGGACACATCAGCTCACCCTTATCTGCTCACAGCTTCCACTGTATGTTGTAGTGCCGCTCTATAGGCACAGCAGCCAGCTATGTATCCCTGAGCATGACTGTCCGCTTCTTCTTCTCGGCGATATCAACATCCACTTAGATGCCCCAGGCTCAGCGGACTTTCTGGCCCTGATCCACTCCTTCGACCTCAAACTGGTTCAAAGCCCACCGACACACAAAGCTGGCAAAGAGCTTGACTTGATCTTCACTCGGAACTGCAGCACAGACACCCTCACGGTGACGCCTCTCCATCTTTCTGACCACTTCTTCATCCGGTTCAACGTCAGCCTGACAGAACAGCCTCCGGCTCCTCAGCCGATGGTCACGTTCCGCCGCAACATCCGGAACCTGTCTCCAACGCACTTTTCCTCTGTGGTTGCCTCCGGTCTACCTCCACTCAACACCTTCTCCTCTCTGGAGGTTAATGAGGCCACAGACTCGCTCTGCTCCACACTGAGCTCGTGTCTAGACGAGCTGTGCCCTCTTACCACAAGGCCAGCTCGATCCAAACACTCTCATCCATGGCTAAATGATACCCTCCGATCGCAGCGCACCAGACTCAGAGCCGCGGAGAGGAAATGGCACAAATCCAAACTAACTGATGACCTCAAAAACTACCAGACACTCCTGGCCTCCTTCTCAGCCAGCATCACTGCTGCTAAGACGGCTTTCTACAATGACAAAATCAACAGTGCTACAGACACTCGAAAACTTTTTTCAACCTTCAAATCGCTACTCAACCCTCAGATGCCTCCTCCTCCATCCAGCCTTACTGCAGATACCCTCGCCTCATTTTTTACAAACAAAGTGGCGGCAATCAGCGGTCAATTCTCTACATGCCCACTCAACGCATCGGACTCAGATACCGCACTCCTACAACCTCTAGGGACTGCTAGATCATCTTTTTCAGCATTCACGCCTCTCTCCGAGAATGAAGTATCTAGACTCCTGACATGCAGCCGTCCTACCACATGCTCGCTGGACCCTATACCTACAAGCCTACTTCAGTCCATCAGCCCGACCATCGCACCAGCTATCACACACGTGATCAATGCATCGCTAACCTCCGGCACATTTCCAACAGCGTTCAAAACGGCCCGGGTAACACCGTTACTTAAGAAAGCTTCTCTCAACCCTGCTCAAGTCGAGAACTACCGCCCTGTCTCACTCCTGCCTTTCTTATCCAAAGGCATTGAACGAGCAGTCTCCAAACAGGTCTCTGACTTCCTTTCACAGAACAACCTTCTGGATCCAAATCAGTCTGGGTTCAAAAGCGGCCACTCTACCGAAACGGCTCTGCTGTCTGTAACAGAAGCCTTAAAAGAAGCCAGGGCGACCGCTCGGTCATCAGTACTCATTCTGCTTGACTTATCGGCTGCCTTTGACACGGTTAATCACCGCATCCTTCTCTCTATACTCGCTAACATGGGAATCTCCGGTTCTGCTCTCTCCTGGTTTGAATCCTACCTCACAGGACGCTCGTTTAACGTATCATGGCTTGGTCAGCTATCTGCACCTCACCATCTCACCACAGGGGTCCCCCAGGGCTCAGTACTGGGCCCCCTTCTCTTTGCTATCTACACCACCTCCTTGGGACAGATTATCCGTTCGCATGGCTTCTCATACCACTGCTATGCAGACGACACACAGCTCTATCTGTCCTTTCCACCTGATGACCCCTTGGTTTCAGCACGGATCTCGGATTGCCTCTCAGACATAGCTACATGGATGAAGGCACACCACCTCCAGCTGAACCTCTCAAAGACTGAACTGCTGGTCCTCCCAGCTAAACCTACCATACACCACGACATCAACATCAAATTTGACTCTCTGTCTGTTTCACCTACCAGGACTGCAAGAAATCTAGGAGTTGTTCTCGACAACCAACTAAACTTCTCAGATCATGTTGCCTCAGTCGCCCGGTCATGCCGTTTCGCACTCTACAATATACGGAAAATCAGGACTTACTTAACTCAAGATGCCACCCAACTTCTGGTTCAGGCAATAGTCATCTCACGACTCGACTACTGCAACGCCCTCCTGACAGGTCTCCCAGCCTGCGCAGTGAAACCACTTCAGATGATCCAGAACGCGGCAGCGCGCCTGGTCTACAACCAACCCAAGAGGGCACATGTTACCCCGCTACTCATCCAGCTACATTGGCTACCTATGGCGGCCCGCATCAAATTCAAGGCTCTAACGCTTGCCTACAAAGTAGTCTCCGGTTCTGCTCCCACCTACTTGAATGCCTTCATACAGACATACGCTACCTCCAGACCGCTGCGCTCCTCAGACGAACGACGTCTAGCTCTACCTCCGGTACGCTCAGGCCAATCAAAACTTTTCTCATCTGTTGTTCCTCGCTGGTGGAACACACTGCCAGTTCCTACAAGGGCAGGGACATCCCTCTCCATTTTCAAAAAACTCCTGAAGACCCAGCTCTTTAGAGAACATCTCCTCTCATAGCAACACTTACAACAAGTCTTGCTGATCCTAGCACTCACCAGCCGTCTTAAACTGACACGTAACTGTTAAAAACAGCACTCACTGATGCACTTATTCTTACTGTACTCTAATGTTTTTTTAAATTGTCCTAATATTGTTGAGAATTGCTCTAAACTTAAACTGTTTACCATGTTGTTAGTCGCTTTGGCTAAAAATGCGTCAGTCAAATGTAATGTAATGTAATAATAAAAAATAATAATGTGGTGCATATTGGAGGAGGTGGTATAGAGACATATGATGGACTAGGTTGTATAGAGTATTAAACTGTGTATTAGCATCATGGGTGATTTATAGCCAAACATACATTAATGCGTCT
>NW_027468565.1:38519875-38564875 GCF_046254945.1 Alosa pseudoharengus | reverse complement strand
AAGACCAGCACACCGGTAAGGGGAGTTGGGGATGTGTGTGTGTGTGTGTGTGTGTGTGTGTGTGTGTGTGTGTGTAAACTTTTGTTTTGATGTTATGGACAAAAAAACCTACATCAGTTGGCCTAAGAATGGGTTTGCTTCATTTTCAATAGTTGTAATCTTAACATGTTTAGCACCCAATAGGGTTGGAATTGTACTAATTATACCATATCCAATATAGGACTATGTGAGCTATACGCCCAAACCTCAAATCAGTCACTCACAACAATCAGTCCTCATACATTGCAATGGTGATGAGTCTGATGCGATCTTACATTAAAACATTGTTGAAGACCGCACACAAAGTTAGGCGTTGACGTATCACATTATTTTTTTACAGTCGATCATTTGAAATCTTATCTCCTAGTCACCACATAGAGTACCACATGTGAGAGGTGTATCGAGGTCGAACCCATTCTTTTATGGGGTGTGGAAGGAATGTGAAGTTGAAGGGGAGGGGTCAGTGCTGACCGGACTTCACAGTGTCTTATGTGTGCAATACTGGAGCGATTGTTGCTGTCACTGACTGTTCACTTCCAGCGGTTAGCCACGGCTCCCTGGAGTCCGGCACAGCTGTTGGGAAGCCCCGTTTTCAAGCGGGCGGCTTCTGTCCTGGTATATTGCACATTTTAGGTAATGTGCTGGACAGCTGTATTCAGACTTTCTTTACAGTATGACATTCATCCATTCGGTTCATTTCATATTGGAGATCATACTAGAGATTTCTGTATGGTTCTAAGAGTCTGAATGCGTGGGTCTTCTAACCTTACAATATAGTTCTGGACCCCTCAGCATCTGCTCAGTCTAACTTTGTAAGCCATTGTTTAACCTTAAGAGAGGTTAAACACATAAACAGACTTTATCATCAAGAGGCACTCACTCTGTAAAGCCAGTAATTACTCTACAGACTATGTAACATGAACAGGGTGGACTTACTTACTGAGTAACCTATAAATAATCCTTGGCAGATAGTCAGGGAAGCCTCTTCCTTTTGACATACATTAGTCCTTATCCCCATAGGGGAAAACAGACCTCTCATTCATTCCTACTTTGCACCAGCGACGAGGCTAGCAGGCAGATGAATCTCTGTCTGAGCTGACAGAGTCCCGGCTCTGATTATTTCCCACTCTGACTGTTGAATCTCACTTATCTAGTGCTAGCCTATAGCTTGGCTGTTGTTTATCTGTGAATAATACCTCTGTTCCCTAGCCACAATGAGTCACTCTGGGCCTGTCTAGACAAACAGCAGCAGGTGCTAGCCATGACGCCTGTGTTGCCCCTCGGCTTTGGCCTCTGTACCATCTCATTGACACATGTGGAACAAAACGGGAGCACTATTTCCCGTGGCAGTTTAGCAAGTGTTATATTTGCATACATTATACATTGGTGTAGTTACACAACTTGCTCAATGGAGTGTCAGGTTTTCTGCAAGTCATGGGCCCACAGCTAAAAGCACATTGCTGATTAGATTAGATTGGTTTTGTTTGCACACAGTAAACATCGCACACTATCACCTCACTGCCTTGCCCTGTTAAACATCTTCATAATTAGCAATATGTTTTTCATATATTCTCATATATATGTGTGTTTGCTGTCACACACAGACATTCATAGAAAGGGTCAAATTGTCAGTGTAAGACAATGACAGTTGTAATTGTAAGCGTGCACTTGTCTACTGTACTCAAATGGCATGCATTTCAGCATAATACCTTTCCAAAGCTATCATGCAGCTATATGCTACTGAGACCTTGAATTTCCCCTTGGGGATCAATAAAGTATCTATCTATCTGTCTATCTATCTATCTATCTATCTATATGCAACACAGATGATTGTCAGTGTAGATCTCAAAGTCAGTCAAAGCCATAACTGGCGTTTGTTTCCTCCCTCTAGCCCTTTGTCATCCATGACATGGAGACGCTGCAGCTAGCTGAGAAGACGCTGGTGGCCAAGATGGTGGGCTCGGCCGCGGGCAGTCTCCAGCACAAAGAGGCCGAGGTGCGCATCTTCCACTGCTGCCAGTGCACCTCCGTGGAGACGGTCACCGAGCTGACCGAGTTCGCCAAGTGCGTGCCGGGCTTCTCGGGCCTGGACCTGAACGACCAGGTGACGCTGCTCAAGTACGGCGTGTACGAGGCGCTCTTCGCCATGCTGGCCTCGTGCATGAACAAGGACGGGCTGCTGGTGGCCTATGGCAGCGGCTTCATCACGCGCGAGTTCCTCAAGAGCCTGCGCCGGCCCTTCAGCGACATGATGGAGCCCAAGTTCCAGTTCGCCATGAAGTTCAACGCGCTGGAGCTGGACGACAGTGACCTGGCCCTGTTTGTGGCCGCCATCATCTGCTGCGGAGGTGAGGGGGAGAGAGAGAGAGAGAGAGAGAGAGAGAGAGAGAGAGAGAGAGAGAGAGAGAGAGAGAGAGAGAGAGAGAGAGAAAGCCGAAGAGTCAGAAAATTAATTTCTAGAGGAGAAATTGACCACAGTGCAAGCATGCGCACACATACTGTATAATTGGCTACACAGAACCACCACGGGTGAAAAGCCACTGACATTGTTTGAATTCAGAAGCATGACCTAGCGGTGTACACAAGGTATGTTATGTCAAAGTGTGTTATGTCAACACATTCTAATACCCCCCCCCCCCTTCCCCCTCCAGACCGGCCGGGCCTGGTGAACGTTGCGCACATCGAGCGCATGCAGGAGGGCATCGTCCACGTGCTACGACTCCACCTGCTGGCCAACCATCCGGACGACGCCTTCCTCTTCCCCAGGCTGCTGCAGAAGCTGGCCGACCTGAGGCAGCTGGTGACGGAGCACGCGCAGCTGGTGCAGGAGATGAAGAAGACAGAGGACATGTCGCTGCACCCCCTCCTGCAAGAGATCTACAGGGACATGTACTGAGGAGGAGGACATGTCTCTGCACCCCCTCCTGCAGGAGATCTACAGGGACATGTACTGAGGAGGAGGACATGTCTCTGCACCCCCTCCTGCAGGAGATCTACAGGGACATGTACTGAGGAGGAGGACATGTCTCTGCACCCCCTCCTGCAGGAGATCTACAGGGACATGTACTGAGGAGGAGGACATGTCGCTGCACCCCCTGCTGCAGGAGATCTACAGGGACATGTACTGAGGAGGAGGGGCCCACCACCCCCCCCCCCCCAACACCCCCATGTCATTCTCTTTAGCAGGCTTGCGCTGTGATACTCCAAGCATGTGTGTGTGTGTGTATGTGTGTGTGAGAGAGAGAGAATGTGTGTGTGTGTGTGTTTGTGTGTATATGTGTGTGCAAGTGGTTCCCAACTGAAACACTGCAGAGGAGACAATGAGCCCACTCTGTGTGCCCCTGGTGGGGGGGGAGGTGCAGACATGAACACTGACCCCTGACCCCTGACCCCATCCACGTCAGCGGCTCCTTGACGCCACTCCAGAGGATCTTGGGTATTTTAGGGTCCCGGCGACGGCAAACTCACGGGCGTCTGAAGGGGAAGGCCAAGGTCACAGCAACAGCAGCCACGAGAGCCACTGGACAGGTGGGCGGGTTTTGGGGGGTGGGGGGGGGGGGGGGGGGGGTTGATTGATGTCGGCAATGAGGACTCAGTGCAGAGCCTTGACCTTCATACTCTCAGAAGTACTATCCCTTGGCTAACTCAAATTCTATGGTTTTGCTCTCAGAAGCACTATCCCTTGGCTAACTCAAATTCTATGGTTTTGACATTAATGGAGCCACTAGAGAGCGTGTGTGAGCTAGAACTGCTGACGTGCTCCTCCATGACCAGCTGTATCTCCTACATTGTGTATTACTAAAGAGCTGCACGTCAATGGTCAGAATGACACCTTTAGATTTACAGCAGTGACACCCAAGTGACTTCAGCATAGAGCGCTGCCATCCAATGCAATGCAACTGACTGTGTGTAATAATAAATACTCAGGCCCAGGCACTTTGCTCCCTACAGTCTCTGGGAGCGATTTGATAACCAGCAACTGACTTCCACACCGTTCAACCACTGAATCGCTTAGCGAAATGTAACACCAAGCCATGCACTGTTAAAGCCACCACTGTCTGTTAGTCTGGTATTAATATCATTCAAGGTCATGAGTGAAACTGTGGTTCAGCCATCAATCAATGCCCTGTGCTTTTTCTCTGCAAGCGTTATTTGCCTGTTTGAGTGTCTTTGTGTTGCGTGCCACCATTCTTTGCTTTAAAACCTGGTTTGAGGTCAAAGGGCGCAGTGTTGAAATAGTCCCTAGACACTCCTTTTAACACTGCAAGCCTTTGCCTGGACTTTGTCCCTAGCAGGCAGAAGGACATCTTATACATAGCACCACAATATTAGTCCCTGATTTCAAGACTTTTCTTACAGTCTGAATGGGGTTACTCGCCACATCCTTCATTCATTTGGCTTTTCACTGATACCATTGTCAAATCGATATTATTATTAACCTGCAGTATGTTTATGATGATATAATTAGTATCATAAACACATAGTCTGATTTTAATTAATTGAGAGTATGAACGTGGACAATAACCCAGAGATTTTATTAATTAAATTATAGATTTTATGCTCTTAATTTGCTGTTAACTAATGAAATAATTGTGTCACTCACTGCATTAGAGGTGTTCTGGCATGGACAGCTCTGTGTTATTCATTTCACTGCTCTGTGAAGCCTGTAGGGAGTGTGGTGTAAGTGCACAAACAACCCCACTGTGCTCAAGGCATGTTGACAGGCTGGCTTTCATGAAATATTGCTGTTGTGTCTGATTGAACTCCAGCGCGTCCTAATCTGACTCGGTCACGTCCTGTGACTTTGTCCCCCTGGCATTGAAGCCATATGGAAACATGGCACGTTGGAGGCATGCTTTTCACCCGTGTAAGCTCAACTCAGGTTCCTGAGTAGGGGATTTTCCCCTCGCCAGGGACTCCAACGGCATGGCTTAACCAAGCCTAAATGTGCCATGCCGTACTGCACCAAATGTGTTTTTTAGGGGTTATGACTGTGATTGGCACGGTCACCTTCTCAAATCTGAGTGTTTGTTTGAACGATTCATGTCAGAACATGTATAAAGATAAGTCCAATTTATACAGAAGTAATGCTAAAGAATAAAGGTTATGATCCCTTCTACACAAGAAAGCCAGAGTAATGATCCTATCCACCAAACTTGCATTTCACTGTAGTCACCACAAAATGGATACGCATACGGCCGATTCTCTGGGGCTACATTCACCAGAGTAAGATCATTTTCTTGTTCAGGCAGTGGTGGTTTGCAACACTATCATAACATCACATGAAAATGACTGACAGCCGACGTGACTGAACAGCACATAGGTTCACTGAGTACATGCGATACTCAAGCACAGCACACAACCGTGCGTATTAATACCTCACTTTACAGATGCCTTCTGACTAAACAAATGCTTCACACTCCAGCTTGGGAAAGTGTATTTAGTGTTAAAGGGCTAGCTGAAATACAAACAGAACGCTATTTTAAAGATTAAAACAGGTTAAGGTTTGCTCTCTCTCTCTCTGTTTCTATCTCTCTCTCGTCTTCTTTAATACTCCACCTCTCTTCTTTTGCTCTCTCCCATCCCTCTTTCTGTCACACTCTTAACCACAGTGCCTCCTCTGGGCTAACATGCTGAGTCCGACTGTCTGTCTGGTTAAAGTCTCACTGGTTAGATTGTGATCTTCAGTTGTCTCCTCATGTATAGTAGATTCTTGTCTCTTTAAGACAAGCTGTAATAGCTGCACTCCAGCCATGCTTTGCTCCTGATTCCTGTAGTTGTTTTTTTTGTTTGTTTGTTTTTTTCCAGTGTGACTGATACTGTACTGTAGAGGCTTTGGGAATACAGTGTTGGACAACTGAGGAATTTTGTAATGAGTTCACTTCATGAGGAGGGCAAAATGTTTGAATTGTTGAGCTTTTGTTTTAAAAATGTACCTCCTTGAAATTCATGAATAATTTGCCTCCAAGTGTTATACCATAGAAAAGCTCTGTTAAGCACTGTCATTGTCAAAAATGCTATTTTGACTGGAGTGCACATTTAAAAGCTAGATAGTATACTGAACATCACTGTTTTACCAATGGCTTTAGATATCATCTTTGAAGTATGCATACAAAAGCAGGTTACTGTATATCTGGACCTGATTATCCTCTCTGAGAGAAAATGGAGGTCACCTGCCTCCACCAGCACCAGCTAACAGTCAGGATAATGTATGATAATGGCATGATCCACGGCATTATTACTTTGTGCATGTTGCTGTTGAATTGTATAGTTGTACATGATCTGAAGATATGTTTATTTCAAGTCATTCAGTCAAAAAACGATTAGTCAGCAATGTCAATTCATTTCATCTGTTAACACCACATTCACCGTAATTCTTACAATGCCACTTTTTAAATGGGAGAATGTACATTGTCTGACCTGGCTGCGCTCACATACAGTTTGTATAGATGGGAAGAGCTTGCTTTGTAACCCTGTACATAGAGGTAAATATGAATAATGTGTTGCCCTCGTTAACCTGTGATATGCTATGGCAGCACTGGCACTGCTGTATGTTCCTCTTTTATAGTCTTGCTTTTCCCCTTCTCTTTCTTTGTCTATGACTGTACAAACATTTAGCTGCAGTATGTCTTGTTTTTGTCACTTTATGCATAATTTTGTGATTGTGCTGTTAATTGAGTTGAATCATATTTTTATACTAAAGCTTAAAAAAATATATATAAATATATCATTTGTTTTGATTATCTGAGATGTTAGTGCAATGTAAATAGAATTATGGTTAACTCTGTAACAGATTGTATGACCTTAGAATTGAATTGGCATGAGGACATTCCTTTTGTGATTTCCACATTGTAGAAGAGGGATTAAGCCATGTGCTCTGTGCCTGGAGGTTCTTGCCTTGACATACATAACAGATACTCCTCCATAGCTGCCATTAAAACTTGACCTGGGGCCAGTCCCACCAAGTGGACTCGTCAGGTTAACCATTTTCCAGTTATCTGAAACAAACAGGTCTGTCTTGGCTATCTAAGTCCTCTCACAGGGCATAGCGGCCTTTGTTCCTGCTGTGGTCTCAGGTAAAAGATCATGCTATGAAGGGGATGGTTCATGCCTAAAATTACCACTGAGATTCCAGAGGACTGACCATAACTGCTATGAAGGGGATGGTTCATGCCTAAAGTTACCACTGAGATTCCAGAGGACTGACCATAACTGCCATGGCAAGCCAGATGGTTCTCATCTCTCTGGGTGCTCGCTTATAGATCAGTCACAGATCAACACATCACATAGATCAACACATCGTTTTCTGTCCTAAACCTGGTCCTGATCTAGAAGAACCCTAAAACAAGATATAAGAGTGTTGAGTTAAATATTTATCATTTTCCCCAATGCTGCACATTACTGAAACTCATTCATTTTATTGAAAATATCAGAAGACTCCAGAGAATGCAGTACAAATGAACCTCTTCAGCTAATGTGAGAGATTCAAAACAGCCGGTGCCTTAACAGTCTCCCTTACCATTAAGAAGGCACAAGGATGAATTCTGATCAATAAAACAGTTGAGACCGCATGTTGAACATTTGTTCTTAACAGAAATATTACAACATTTATGTGTCAGTGGAATGCTGACTCCGCAGCCTGTAGTGATAAACGTTAAGTGAGTGTCATCCCCACATATTTTCCGATGCAAAGTCAGAGCCAAAATCCAGGGAGCAGACAGTTTTCAGTTAGAATTGTAGGTTATATTTTAAGAATTTAGAAGGGATTATAATTGTTATCAGGGAATATATACCAGTCTTCCCTAGTTTGTACTAGCTCAGGTCACATTGAGGTACTGTTTTACCTTTGATGGATTCATGCTGACTTGTAGTCAAGCAATATTTTTTCCTGAATGATCCCTAATATTATTTCTTATCTTCCCCTTTCAGGTTGGTTGGTTGTCTAGCTCCTGTCATGTTAGAACTACTGCACAATTAGTAATGTTCATGTATAGTAATGGTTTTGTAACCATACAATAAATGTTTGGCAAATGTAATGTCTAGTCATTTAAACCATAAATAATCTGACCTTAACTGGATTTCAAAATAAAATGTCCAAAATCTATGTGTTTCTTGTCATACTCTATAAATCATCACTATACAACACTTTTTGAAGTATAGCTAGGATGCAATTCATGAAAATTGGGCACTTCTGGATAAGTTTTTGATTTTTGGCAGGGTGTTAGGTATAGGCCTAAGGTTTTCAAAAATCCATGGATACAAGTTGGGGTGGCCCCCCCTAGTGGCAGTTATCCATAAAATCCAAAATGGCCCCCGCCGAAAAGAGAAAAGGTTATATCTCAGCTTCCTTTAGTCTTAAATTGTTGTATAATGTATTTTCTCTACTTTGTTTGATACAAGGAATCCAATTTTGATATGTTCTTATTATTTTAAGTCCATTTCCATGTAGTATCATAGTCATATTTAGCTCATAAACTGTCAATATCTCTGAAAAAGTCACATTGAAATATTACTCAGGTCCCTAGTCCCATATTTTTACCTCCAAGGTATGCTTTTCTTTGTTGATTGGACAGGTCACTATCACTATAGTGCCAAAAATCACATGTTGTGACCAAAAGGACCATTGTTGAGGCCTTAAATAAACACAACTTCAGAACTATGCCACAGTGAAAAGTTATATATTAGGCTTTTCACCATGTTACGGATCAATATTACATTTTAGTCAAATAACACACTATGGAAGCTGAGATATAACCTTTTCTCTTGTCGGCGGGGGCCATTTTGGATTTTGTGGATAACTGCCACTAGGGGGGCCACCCCAACTTGTATCCATGGATTTTTGAAATCCTTAGGTCTATTCCTAACACCCTGCCAAAAATCAAAAACTTATCCAGAAGTGCCCAATCTTCATGATTTTTCACATATTCCTTCCCAGCTAGTATGTTTTAACTAGTTGTTGTCTTCAAATTTATTTCTGATTGTGTGGTCTTATGAAGAACAGGCCTACACAGTAGCCTATATAGGGCCTACTGTCACAGCTTGACATTGCTAATTATTTTTGACGAAAGACGCCAGTTAGTACAACAAGCTTTTTATCAGATCCAACCAGATCCTGATGTTGGTGGTGTTTTTTGTTTGTTCTGTTTTGTTTTTGCAAGCAGGTATCTTATCTCTTTAGTCCAATGTAGTCCAAAACTTCAGTTCCTTTGTAATTCACAGGCTTTGGGATTTCAGATGTTTACTTTTAGCCCCATCTGTTGGCCACAAAAATAAACTGCACTTATGGTCACTGGATGTTATGGGCACATTCAACATATTCTCAAAATACCACGTGACTATAACCTTTCTATAACATGGGTTATCTCTGGAATATATTCAAAGGGGCTTTATTAGCATGACTGTTTGGTACAGTGTTGCCAAAGCTAGTGTTACACATAACACAGTAGGCTAGTATCACAAGGAAGAGAAGACAGAGATACAGCATACAATGTATACACATGTGAGCACAAAACAGACAGTAGTAGAAATATCTCTCTACCATATTATGAATATGCCCAGGCTAGCCATTTGTGAACATTTTTGTCGTCAAATTAATCCCACTTCAACAAGAGAGGGCGCTGTTTTCTTTAATGACTGGTGAAAAAAAGTGACGTTTACGTCTTGTATTCCAAGATGGCGACCCCCATAGCACGGGGATGTCCTCGCGTCTGGAAACTCAGCTGTCATCCGTTCAAAAAATATTATTTAAACCGTTCTAATTTTCATCTTTCAGTAATCTATAACAACGGGCTTCTTGCATCACTTTACAAACGCGGCGTCTTAAAGGATTGCTTCCCTGAAGGTGCCGGTCAGGTTCAGCTTCCTTTGCTGCTTCAGTCGGGGTCTCAGACTGTTTACTGTGGCTTTGACCCCACAGCAGATAGCCTCCACGCGGGGAATTTACTCGCAATTATCGGCCTCCTTCACTTTAGAAATGCCGGACACAATGTCGTCGCTCTTATCGGTGGAGCAACAGCTCAAATTGGAGACCCGAGCGGCAAAACGACGGAAAGAGAACCTCTGTCTAGTGACGTGGTTAAACACAATGAAAGTGGCATAAGGGAGAGCTTGCACAGATTATTTGCCAACCATGAACTATACTTTTGCAGCGACCCCAAGAAACTGGGCACGACATCAATCATGAACAATGCAAAGTGGTATAAAGGGTGGAATGTGGTTACGTTTTTGTCAGACATAGGCAGACACTTTCGAATGGGCACCATGCTAAGTAGACACAGCGTGCAGTCTCGACTCAAAAGTGCGGAAGGGATGAGTTTCACAGAGTTCTCTTATCAACTTTTCCAAGCCTACGACTTCTATCATCTGAACCAGCTATGCAACTGTAAGATTCAGCTTGGAGGAACAGACCAATTGGGCAACTTGATGACTGGGCATGAGTTTATCCAAAAGTAACTACAAAGTCATAGAGTGTTTCACACTGAAATAATTGCAAAACCTGCGTCTTGATTCAAATAACACTCTGTGGTTAGTGACCAGACAGTATCCTAGCTTTCTAAACAGTCGTGTCTATATCTTTCTATTTGCCCCATGTAGAAAGACTAATGCAGATGTATATGGGCTGACTATTCCACTCATAACCACATCTATGGGAGACAAGCTGGGGAAGAGTGCAGGAAATGCAGTGTGGTTGAACAGGGACCGAACATCCCCCTTTGAACTGTACCAGTATTTCCTGAGACAGCCAGACAACAGTGTGGAACGGTATTTCAATTGCCACCTTTTCCAGGAATGCAGATGTCTCATCTGATTGGTTAAGCAGATACTCTAAAATGTTTCTCTTTTTTTTTGTCTTGCAGGTATCTAAGACTTTTCACCTTTCTTCCCCTGGCAGAGGTGGATAAGGTGATGGAGGTGCATTTGCAGGAACCTGGAAAGAGGACCGCTCAGAAACGTCTGGCTGCAGAGGTCACCAAGCTAGTCCATGGCAAAGACGGCCTGGAGAGTGCAAAAAGGTAAGGCAGTGCCAAAAATGTCCACAGGGCAGGTAAGAAAAAGAAGGAACTTGTTCCACTCTGTAACCTGTTGCTAGGGGATACGGTAGAATCATGCTGAATGCAGAGGCCTGTTACATATTTAAAGGGACACCAGGCAACGTTTTTGTGTTAATTAGTCATTTTCGTAAGTCTGTATATGGTTAAATGACTCATTACAGGGCGAATGAAGACTCTCTCGCCCACCCCTACTGCCTGTAGGAAGAATATCTCGCTTGCAAGTTCAGTGTATCGTACCCGCCGACCGAAACAGTATCAGTTTACATCCTGCATCCACAGCACAGAGGCAGGCTAACGAAACACTAGCGATTGTTGCAAACGTGTGTATAATGGCAGAGCCAGCGAAGAAGCAGTGAAAACCCTTGAAGGAAGATGCAAAGAAAAGGAAAAGAGCTTCAGACCGAGCGAGGGGGTTTTCGTAGAGAAAAAGCATCAGGCTTGCCTGGTGTCCCTTTAAGTGCTATTTCCTTAACCATGGGGGATGCAATTTAAATATCTTGATGAAAATATGGGAGATTGTTTTTATTTTCAGCAGCAGATAGCCTTGGTGCTGTTTTTGACTCCAGGCTGCGTGTATGTTTGGCAGGTGCACCAACGCTCTGTACCATAGCAACCTGCAGGCACTGGAGCAGATGAGTGATGTGGAGCTGCAGGAGCTCTTTCGAGAAGCCCCATTCATGGAGCTGCTACTGGAACCAGGCACCACTGTGCTGGACGCCTGTCGCCACATACAAGCCATTCCAGATGGACCCAGAGGGTAAGCGCTAATGACTGAGCCAGAGGGGTTGGTTGGTACCATAGACTGTATCTATGGTCGGTACCATTTGAGGGGAAAAAGTCTCAGTGATTTTTGCCAAGGTATACCAGAGTTAGAAAATAAGTGATGGCTTTGTATTGGTTAGCTTTTTGTAGTTTGATCATCCTGTTTATGTCAATTATATGCAGGGATATGAATAGGATGAAGGATATTTTTTTTAATTGTAAGTTTTCTGAAATGTTATGTATATAAATGATCAAAGGTACACAGGGTTGATCTGTGCCTTGTTTTTAATCCTTTGGTTCTTCTGGTGCGGCAGTCAAGGTAAAAGTTCACTATAGCCAGGAAAGACTCGCACACCAAAAGGGGCTCTACAGACAAACGGGCATCTACAGGCAAGGGTGCAGCACTTTTATATATGTATATATTGTAACGCATGCTGGCCCACGCATGAGCTACATAAGGGAGTTCCACGCCAGAATGAGTAAATAAAGAATATTTATTAAAGTAATATACGAGAAAGTCAGTGTAGTGAATAAAAGCAAGGTGTAGTGCGAGTGTATGTCTAGGGATGTGTTCAAACAAAACAAAAAGACGACGGTCGAGAGGAGAGGAAGCCCCCTCTGCACTTGGAACCCAGGCCTTCAAATACAGGTGCTCATCAGGGCAACACCAAACACCTGCACATCTCGGGCAACCTGCTTCACAGAGACAGACAAACATGAGCGCAAGTGGGCGGGGCCAGTGGAGACCTGGCAGGGTCGTAACAATATATATGTATGTGTGTGTATATATATATATGTATATGTATATGTATATATATATATATATGTATATGTATATACACACACACACACACACACATATATATATATATATATATATATAAAAGTGCTGCACCCTTGCCTGTAGATGCCCATTTGTCTGTAGATCCCCTTTTGGTGTGCGAGTCTTTCCTGGCTGTAGTGAACTTTTACCTTGATATATATACATGTGTGTGTGTGTGTGTGTGTATATGTATGAAGACTTTTTGGTCCTCTGTGTGTGAGTCCTCCCTGGATGTTGTTATTATATACTGAAGTATGCAAATTATTAGATATATTTCGATTAGAGAAACCTTAACAGTCAGTTTCAACATTTAACTTTTTATTTTTCATTTTGGTGACAGGCTGTGTTGGGGATATCTATTAGTTAAGATTTTTAGACTATTCACCTGTTGTTAGTTTGGGGATATCTATTAGTTAATTCACCTGTAATATATCCGTGCATAGACACATAATAAACACGAACAGGGTGATGAAACACAAAAAGCTACCCTAAATGCAATTAGAGCTGCATGATTTGGGGGATCTAATTGCGATTTATCTGACCGATATTGCTATTTGTAATTTTGAATGTCAATGAATTGATTCAGAAAGAGGGTGTAACTGAACTAGAGTAATAATGATATGGCACTTTAGCTTATAAGTGAAAGCACTGCCTAGGAGCTTAAAAATACAAGATTGGAACATAAGGTATATGACCAAAAACCAAAGACAGATTGAACAGTTCTATGGCCGTAATGGGGGCAGCCGTGGCCTACTGGTTAGCGCTTCAGACTGGGCCAGCCGTGGCCTACTGGTTAGCGCTTCGGACTTGTAACCGGAGGGTTGCCGGTTCGAACCCCGACCAGTAGGCACGGCTGAAGTGGCCTTAAGCAAGGCACCTAACCCCTCACTGCCCCCGAGCGCCGCTGTTGTTGCAGGCAGCTCACTGCGCCGGGATTAGTGTGTGCTTCACCTCACTGTGTGTTCACTGTGTGCTGAGTGTGTTTCACTAATTCACAGATTGGGATAAATGCAGAGACTAAAATTCCCTCACGAGATCAAAAGAGTGTAAATAGAGTGTATATATACTTATACTATACTTACTATACTATACTTACTTTATGCATCTCAGCCTGCTCCATCTTCATATGGCTTTGGTGAAGTAACAGTTAACAGTTAATCATCGCCATCACAGAATCTGAATCAAGTTCCCATTCTTGCAGAGGTTGCACTGAATTCAGTTGCTGCATCCTTTGATTGTTTATTTCTGTAACGCAGGTGCATTTCTAGTGGGAGTGGGTTATTGATGGTATCACAGGAGGTACATCAACACCCCCAACCAACCTCCCTCCCTCCCCTCATATGTTCAAACTGTCAAAATATACATGCACAGCTTATTCTGTAGGCTACATAGCAAAACACTCCCTTGTAACTTAAATTCTGAAACATACTCTATAAAATCTAAAATAACTACATTGACTAAAATTGGGTAATTATTTACCAATGCCTACAATACACCTCTTAACCTGCACACCTGTAGACATATGTATAAGCTAGGTAGATAAGCACAGAGGTTGTGTCCCCTGACATGGAAACTGTGAACGTTCGTTCTTTCTCCTACATCTGTTTTTGTAATCACTCTTTTCAGCACTTGGGGTATATTACCACTTCCTGCCCACCTACACAATCTGCTGCACATTGCCATGCATATGATATGCATCATTTTGTAACATGCAGATATGGATGTCTCCTCCAAGACAGCTGCCCCATTGAGGGGGTTTTTGTCAGGGGATTTTCAATTTATATTGAATGATTATATAAAGAAACATCCTCTTTCCCCAGCATCTTCATAATGTATGATCGTCATGCAAACAATTAACACATTTAAACATGTAAATACTGTATACGCTAAAATGAAAAGCTCAGCAGCTTGAGCAAGGATCAGAGAACACCAATGCTATTGGTTCAGCCATTGGGAACGAAACAAAAAAATAGTTTTGTATGAAAGTTAATTAATTTATGGAGTGTTTCCTACACTGCAATGCCTAAGTTTTTTTTTTATTTGTGTTTCACTGATAAATCAATTGCAGCCAGTGAACCCTAATTTGAAAACTGGTTAAAATCAAACATTACTCTCCTCTATGTTGGGCAAATATACATTCTATTCTTATATTATTTCGACTTGGGGGCCCACTGTAATGACTCTAATGTTGTGTTGCTTTTTTTTTTTTTTTGGCCTGTGAGCAGGTATCGCATGGTTCAAGATGGAGGTGTATGGATCAACCATCAGCGCACTGAGAGTCCACAGCAGCTGCTCACTCCTGGCCACCACATCCTGGCCAACGGCCTTACGCTCATCCGAGTAGGCAAGAAAAACTACTACATCCTGAAGTGGCTAAACCTTTGAAACCAAACACAGCCACCAGCCGTCCCTGGGATGTAAAAAGCCCTTTTGCTGAAACCCTGAGGTGAAACAGCAACCCACACCCTTTATCTGAATTCCATGTTTGCCACAGATACAGAACCACCATGGAGGACTTGCTTCAATCTGTGGTAGAAAATGCTGTTCAGGTTGAAGGTATGCTGTGTGGTGAGAGGTTACAATTTGCCTACAGTTGACAAGATATACTGTTTAGATGTACTTTGACTACACCCGACTTGAAATAAATTGGGGACACAATGACAGCACAGAAGATTTCTGTAGTTTAATCATTCTACCAGCAGGAGGCAGTGGAAGCCTTCTGTTGACTCTTGGGCCTAATTTGTCATGAGACTTTTGGAGGGAAAAGACCTTTGCAGTGAAGTAGTCATTTTAGGAATATTTTGCTTTTATTTAGATTTTTCAATAAATCAAAAAATTAACACATATATTTCTTTATTTTTTAATCATATTTTAATTATTTTTGGGGGTATTTGGTATGTATTTTCAGTGTCATCACCATGGGCGGATTATGAACTTTCGGGCCCCTGGGCCCAGATGTATTAAGGGACCCCCACTTATTGTCATATATGTGGGAGGGGGGGTTTGGGGGTCCTCCCCCAGAATTTTTTTAATTTGTTTAATGTGATTTCCTGTATTCTGGTGCATTTTGGGCATGGCCAATACTAAATTCAATCAGATTCATAGCCTACATCCTGATTTGTTGATATTGAGGCAATGATTCCATGCAAAGGCTTGGGCTTCAGGGCCCCCTGGGCCTGGGCCCGGTAGGCCCGTGCCGTAATCCATCCCTGGTCATCACGTGCGAGGCAGTAAATTACAGAATCTTTGCTGGTGACTACAATAATCATGACAACATCAATAGAATCAATCAGAAACAGTTATTAAACTTTTTAATTCGCATTTCGACCATTCAAAATAGAAATCCTGACTGAAAAAACACTTGAAATTCGCATTTAACCTAATGCGCAGGTGGGTGGGGTAAGCAATAACGTGGATGAAATTGATGGAAACTGGTGCTTGATGGTTTAGTCACATATTCGCATTTTTGCAGTTTTGATTGATCCCACGGAACTTCTTCCTTGATTAGTCGAATGTCGTACAAAACAGTGGATGGAGACTTAGCACATTTTCTTATAGACAGATAGATAAAATAACACATCGCCAGGACCTGATATTAATTAAATGTTACCACACATTAAGTTCAGATTTAACGTTAGACATATGTCTTCCTGCTCCAGTAGGCCTAGCCTTTATACTTTTCATTCTCCACCAGAAGATAATGCATTGAGAGCTGAAGGGCAGGGGCTGGCTCAATATGCAGCAGTAGAGTTGAGGTTTTAGTATTCATCTCTACAAGAGACATACATGTTCAAATTCATTCAATTGCATGACATTTGTTGTGGCTGGGTTTTATAAATGGTCTATATTTCGAAGTATGAACCTAATGGAGGCTGCAAGTGGCACGGAACACAGATAGGCACATATAATATACATGGGCGTTGGATGGCATACGAAAATAAATGTAGAAAAGTAGGCCTATTGCCAACTAAAATGAGCTTTCACTCTTCACCAGATGCTACCGGGCTCGTTTTTTATTGACACGTGTTTTTACCACACCTGCATTGCTAAATATCTTCATTCTGATAGTCACATATGGCACATCGTCAGTAGCTTGCCAGAATTTTTTTCTGAGTGTTGTCACACTTCTACGCGACTTTATTAACCAACTGCAGCTGGTAATTTTCAGTGTTGACAAGCATACTGTTCTGGCCTATGCAAAGTGTTGGCTATAGTGTTTTCAGCTTCACACTTAATATGATCATTTCCGAACATCGCAATTTATTCTGTAAGAAAGAAGCTTTTGCCCACACGTGAGCGTTGATTGGCGCCCTAGTGGTAGCCTATTATCTGCATGAGCATTCGTAAACAAAACACTTCTCATCACTGGTTGGAGTCGCAGCTCATTCAGTTTATTCTTCCAAAATAGTATAGCTTATTAAGGTGGAATTTTGGCTAAATGTGTACTTTTTAAGATAAATAAGACAATTATTTAAATGCGTTAAGGACGGAGTGTAAGGACTCATATTATCATTTGGTTCATGTAGAACATATTTTTAAAATTTAAAACAATAATAGAAGATTGTTATCCGTGGATATAGGCCTAACCAGAGTCAACTTCAAGTCAGAGTTGTGCCATACTTCAGCCAACACGAAATTGTTAAATTTTCTCCGATTTTTCTCCCCAATAATTGTTGTTTAATAATTTGTTTCTCTTCTTTTTCAGTCTAAAAGGCCTTTTTTTCAGTCAAAGGTCATCTTTTTCTGTCGCGGTTATACATACGGGATGAATGTGTTAAGTAACACCTTAAGAGTTGTTGTGGGCGGGCTTTTAGACTTCACCCAATGAACATCTTTCTTTGGTTTAAATAGCCACGTCAATCATTTTCTCTCCAGTAAGCCTTTCCTTCAATCGCCATATTGGGCACTGAAAGGCTTGTCTGTTATTTCCCTCTCCCCTCTTACTACGACACGAAATTGACAGGAGTGGCTCTTGCAACTGCACTTTGTTTTGATGATCCGTGGAGATTACTTCTTCTGGCGTTTCCACATTGGCCGTTATTACTAGCGATTTGGGTTTTTGCATGGCATGCATGCGTTTTGGATGATCACTTATTTTACGTCTGTTTTGGAACGTGACCCAGGAGGACTTGCGTGGGGCTGAGGTTAAATAATCGGTATTGTCTATTTTTCTGAAGAAGGAAAAATGTCCAATGTTCGCCTTTCAAATGGGAGTCCAACTTTGGGACGGATGGATGCTAGGTTATCGGATAACCCGAAATCTACAGCCTGCAGAAGCCTTTTCGGTCAGGTGGATCACGAAGAGTTAAAGAAGGATTTAAAGGGACGTTTGCAAGAGATGGAAGAGGCGGCTTCGGCGAGATGGAATTTCGATTTTTCAAGTCACAAACCGCTCCCGAACGGGAGATACAGTTGGATGACAGTGGATGACAGTCCGATTTTTTACAGATCAGCGAGTGACGTTACGGACAGTTGCCCCTCAGGGAATACAAATGTGGATTTGAATGGGAATCATAACTGTGTGGTAGTGGCACCCTGCAAGCATTCTGAGGAGAAGGATGACAGGTCTGAAAATCAAATGGATTTAAGAGACCAATGCAATGGGCAGAGGAAAAGGCCAGCATGCCACGGTAAGGACATTTCAGTTAGAGATCGCCAACTTTTTTTTTTTTAGCAAATGTCATTTAATTGAGAGCGAATACATGCAAAATGAGGCTGAGTTCTGATATTGTGCTACGTTTGAGACTATCGGAACTGATTCTGTCTACAAGCGTGGTAGCATGTTTACATTGTAGCTGTATATTGTAGAGCGTGGACGTCTGTTACTTTTGCCTGTCGTAGCCTAAATGTCTTTTTAGACATTTGTTCGGCGAATCAGCTAATGTATATAGTTGGGTCTATTACCTATGTTTCTGACAGAGTTTCTCTTTGTTTGTTAGATTCAACGTCTCAGAATAAAAAACCACACACCAGTCTGGATGACGTTTCTCGTTGTTCAGGTCTGACACAAGCTGTAGAACACACACCCAGGAAGCCCAATCCCCGGACCCAAACGTGAACATGAAGGTAAGCGATTTAATATGTAATATCATATAACAGGAAAACCTTCTCACGCACAAATTGACGGTGATGTGGTGTAATATTCTGAAATCAGGTTATTGCCATATATCGCGTTAACCGACTGTTAAAGTAGGTCGTTCTCGGGTGTTTATTGAACAGCAGACGTGAATGTAGGCTAGTGTGCCGTTTAATCATCTAGCAGATTATTAAACCGTAACTGCAATTAGGCTACTGTTGTGTACCTAAACGTAAATGCTAGTAGCCTACGAGTTATATGGGGGTAGATTAGATTTGCAACTGCTCTTCTAAATCGCACCAGAAGTCTTCGTAGAATTATCTGACCGAATAGACCACTGCGACGTAGGCTACTATGTCCAAAGAAAGCGTAAACGCTGTTGTCAGGACTTGCTTCAAAGTAGGCTATGGCAGCGATTATTTAAACTGTTTACTACGTTGTGTAGAAAGGGTTAACCTTAAATGAAATTCACACGCGCGAGAACTTCTACTACAACCACCTTACGCAGGCAAGCTTAAATTTCCAGCCAAATGAAAACATGCGTCGAGAGAACAACAGTCAAGTAACACGTCAGCAAATGCACCCTCAATAAGGGTCCAGTTTCCTGCTCTATTTTACGACGCTCTGCTCTGGAACTCCCGAGATATACCGCATTCAGAAGCATAGTGCATACGCGATGTTTTGTTTCTATGAAATGAAAGCGTTGACCGAAGAAAGTGAAACAAGTCAGAAAAAGACTAAAAGGAGATATTCATCTGTTCCCCAAGTTCACTGTGCATTGTTCAAAGAGAAATGTCACCACCTTTAATGAAAACAGCTGTGTTGCATTCCAAAAAGTCTTGTGTCTTGCTATTTCTCTCACCTCTTTTTAAATGAACATCACACACTTGCCCTAATTACTTCATTTTAATCTCCCAAACAGAGCTGAAGACCCCCCCCTCCCAGTCACGAAAACCTCAGTGCTTGGCTAATCAAAGAGGATCTGCAAGAAAGACAGAGAAAGATGGAAGGAAGGAGGAAAGGCAAAACATATCAACTCTCCTAAGGAAGGGGACACTTCAAGCACTGACACAAACACTAAGTTCTGGCACTCAAAAAGTAACTGCCTCCATAGCAGTCAATGTAGCAGTGTGCAATTAGGTTTCATTTCCTTTGTTGCTCATTCTCTTACTACCTGTGTATATATTTCCTTTTCATATGTAGCACATAATGCGTATTATGATGAAAAAGAATCCTTTATGGAAAAGGTGTGAATTTGATTTGACTTGAATTGCAGTGTAGTTTTTCCTAAGTGTTTCCAAAATGCTGTTTTGTTTTATTTTTTATTTTATTTTTTATTTGAAAGGCAGTGTCCCACATCATACTTTTTTTGATGGCCATAAAGTAACCACATTCCTATTATTTGTATTATTTATTTAAATATAAATTCTCAGAAAAGCAATATAATTTGCGCATTTTTGCATCTCTTAAAATTGTTCAGGTAAAAAGCATGGTACATTTGTGGCCTTCAAAACAGAGGCAGGTTGACCCTGCACACAATGGCGGCCCTGTGTCGTACAATTTATTGAGGTGAACTTAACAGTAACGAGGCCTTAGATGTTTAAACACTGTCATGACTTCAGCATGGTTAAACCTACTTTCTCTCAAACATTTAGATTCATCAGTCAGCTCTTGAAAAACAATGGTTGTTCAAATAGGGATTCCTGTCTAAGGGTCAAGGTAAAAATCCATAGTCTTAACAGTATTAATTAGTCACAGGTTTGGGCACCGGTTTAGTCCGTTTATTTCTTTACATGTTTTTGGTGGTTTTGTGCCCTGTTAACAGCATGAACAGCAAATAGTTATTTTCACTACTTCCACCATGCTGTAGGTTCTACATGTACTGCATTGAAAATGGGCTCCTTTCAGAAGCAATCAATTGAACTGTGTGCAACTGCAGTGTTTCATAAAATGGAATTTATTTTCTGCAAGTTAACTGTATTTATCAAAAGTATGTTCATCTTATATTAAAACACTGCCTGTGTATTTTGTGTAAACATTGAAGTGTACCTGTGTACATAACTTTGTAAAAACACTGAGAAATTAAACTAACTTATTTATGTCAAGCTTTTATCTAGAAAAAAAAAATGGGTTTTGATCATGGTTATCCAAAGTGGCATTGAGTCATTATTTTTTTGTAAATGCTTATTTTTGGTAGTGTTTTGTAAACAATTGCATACGGTTGCAAACTGAGCCTGACAAAATATTTGATATGTGCATTTTGTAATGTGTGGTATTAAAATATGCTGCAATCAATTAAAACAGAGTTAAATTATGAAACATTGTCATGGTCATATATGCATGCATGGTAGGTCACACCATTCACAAATAGCTTGGAAAAACCTCTGACTCGTTTGAGACAAGTCAACTTGCTTCTAGGCCTATATTTAATTTTGAGTATAGCCTACCCGTTTTATGCTGTCGACTGCAAAACAACTAGATGGCTGCCTGATAAAGATATTTGGAATACGGTTAGTTGTATCTGAAAGTAGCCTAACGTTTCGCACGAAAGACCCATAGGAAAGACCGCGCATTGATGAAACATTAAGTCGCATGAAAACAGACGCATTGAGTGACGTTGAGACTGTCCAATCATATCCTCATGAGTGAGAACAAACTACTTCTGGCAACCAATGGTATAATCTGACGGGAGATTTGAAATCAGACAGCTAGATGTCGCAAAGCAGTATTCTGCCCTTTTACAGCATTTTTTTTTGTATTTTTGTCGTTGAGAACGAATAAAAGTGAAACCCTTGGCATTGCCAATTTTCCGCAAGATATGATCCCTAACAAAACCGAAGTCTAAGCCAGTTGTTCGTCTTTGAGGCTACTTTGTTGGGATGTACTTTATAAACTACAGAGTAAAATCGTTTTTCTATCGTGTTCTTTGGGAAAAGGTAGGTTACCCTTCATGCGAAGAGCGAAGCGAAGACATTCGGTGAGTAAACGGCCACCAAAGTGTCCATAACTTTTATCTGTGACGCGCATGTTATGTTAGGCTAGGCTACACCTAAACTGATGTTGTAAATGTGGAGAGAAGTGCTTTGAACATTATGAAGCAACAAGAGAAGGCGGTCACAAGAATAATGAGCCAACTATCAGAGCAGTATGCATACTCTATAATAACCAATATGAAGTAGGCTACTCTTTTCTACTTGACATGAAATCCTCAGTTTGTGATGTCAACCTGTATTTCACAGGAAAGTGTGTGTGTGTCTGTGTGTGAGAGAGAGACACACACACACGACAAGCGGTCTCTTTCTAGAATAAGTATTAACCAAAGCTAACTTAGTCATGATTGTCTTCTTATGGTCACTAAATATATTGTATTTGTTCAGAGTGTTTCCAGCAAATTAAAATGAGTGGATGTGGAATGTGCCAGGTGTGCCAAGTTTTGGCAAGGACCTAAAATGTACTAGGCTACATCCTCCTGGTCTGGTATTTCCCTTGATTTCCTGTTTGTGTTATTTTGGTTTATTTAACAGTATATGTTATTTTAAAATTATTGTATTATTTGAGCAGCACAACGATTGTTGATCTCAGAGATCTCAGAAAAAAAAAATATTGTAATAACATATATTCCCCGTTTTATTTTTTATTTTTTGTAAAGAAATGTTATAATACATAATATATAACACTGGAGGCCCTATTTCAGTTTTATCTATTTTTACTCATTTTACAAAGGGTCTGAAAGGGGCACTGAGTGATTTTTATGATAGGTTAAAATAAAGCATAACACATAGCGACGAGCATAATCTTTAATGTACAATGTATAAAGTGTAAAAGGTGACTTCACCATCTGGGTTGCATGTCACACCCAGGGTTTAAAAAAACTCTGGGACTCAGGGTGGAAGCATATGTCTTGTTTTTATTTTCAAATATATTGCATTATTCTCTTCAAATTCTCTAAAAGTGTCAATAATAACCAGCTACATAGGCTGATATCATAACACTTTGTAATTAGGCTTCCATGCTGCAAAGTAGGTCAAAATCAGGTTCTTATCATTTCCATCTATGTTTGGAGAATGCACATCAGACAGTACCAGATGGCACAGCTAATGCAAATGGGGGGATATTTGAGTTAGGACATTTGTTTGTTGGCTCAGTTTTAAAACACAGATAGGCTGGCTCTGTTCAACTGCCCCTCCACCAGTTTCACATTTGTACAGGCCGTGCACATTTTATTCTTATTTTAATATCAATCTGGCCTTGTTTATTATGTTAATTTCGTGTCAGGAAAATATGTTTGTCTTCATGTTGCAATGAATCTATTAGATGATCATGACTGTGTTGTCATAATAGCTCTGATTGAGAATAATAGAGTGGTATAATCTGATTATCTTTATTATCACATTTTAATGTGATGAGATCATATGAGTTAACAACCTGTCATAAAGGGTTAATGATCCAGCAATGAGTCATTTTTAGTAATTAATGGGCCCTATGTTGACGCATTTTTAGTAATTAATGGACCCTATGTTGACGCATTTTGTCTCCACAGCTATAGACCAATTTTCCGCTTGCTGACTGATTTTAATCTGAGTGAAATGTGAAATAGTAAGGGACACTTACTTTGACAAATATACCTTACTTAATGAAATAGTGTCTCTTTCTAATCATTTTGAGCGCTTATTTTATATAGCGTAATATAGCGCACATTGTGCCTCGCTCCCAAGCCCCCACACACCTCTCCAAATGAAAAAGACAAAGCGAAAAGGGCAACAGGAAGACACCTGCAGCATGTCTTTGAGACGTCTTTGAGGGCTGTTGGGGCGCAGGTGTGTGACCTCAGAGCGCTCTCTCCCCCTGGCTGCTCCTCGTTGCCGTGCTTTCTCAGCGCTGAGCACATTGTTCCTGTGTGTGTGGCTTTGTGGCGCGCACCATTGTGTGGCTCTGCAGCGGCGCACTGTTGTGTCTGGGCCTCCGCCACAGACAAAGGCCCGCGTCTACGAGTCTCCACCCAGCAGAAAACAGAGAAGAGGCCAAAGAGTGAGAAGTCCGTTCAAAAAGAGGAAACCCCAGAAACCAATGGCCCCTAATGGACAGACCCTCATAAAGCAGCCCCAGAAGTCACCACTCCAGGGGCTAAGCAGAAGTCACCACTCCAGGGGCTAAGCATACTGGCTGTGTACACACAGGTCATGGGGGAGGTGGCCAGGCCCGTGTTCCTTAATAGTGTGATCTAGGATTGACCTTGGACTATCAATCTTCCTAAATTACCTACATAACTTTGACTATATATATATATATATATATATATATATATGTGTGTGTGTGTGTGTGTGTGTGTAAGGGATAATGCCCGACGAGGTGTCCATTATCAGAAATAAATGGACAACGCGGAGGCGTGCTTCCACGAAGTCCATTTATTTCTGATAATGAACGCATCGAAGGGCATTATCCCGTTTATACCATGGTCACTTACGAAATAAATAAATATGAAATCAATTATTAATACTAAATGAGTTTTAGAGCTAAAATCGTTAGTTTTTTCAGCTGTACAGTTGATTCCATTGTTGCGAAGCCTGCCTCCAGGCTCAACCGTCATCCTACTATCATTGTTATAGTTACCATTTATAAGCATTGATATGGAACGGCGATTAAACTTTTTTTTACAAGATCTACTTCATAGGTGTAGTATATCACTTTTTAAACGACACCCCTTTCAACCTAGACCATGGTATAAATATATTTATATGACTTTAAAGGATTTTTACATTATTATATGTTTCATGTGATGCAAGTATAATAAAGTGTAACTGTGTTTGGTACCAGACATTACAAATGGAGCTATATTTGAACAGAATTGAATGTGTTGTGGCACATGTCTTGAAAGGCTTGCATGTGATATTGAACAACAAAGGATATGTTGCAGAATTAGTACAGGCTTGCATACAGTATATCTCTCACACACAAGACGTAACAAGAATGACTTTTTAGGAAATGGTCTTCCAAGTATGGGTTTGGCTTTTGTCTTCCAAGAATGGGGTTGGCTTGGCTTGAGTGTTGTCAGCTTGGTGAGGTCTCCAGTGTTAATTGTCATGTCAATATTACAATTCTGTGAAAAACATGCAGGTAGTCAGATATGAATGATTAATTGTGTATAGTTTTGGGTTTCAAACAATTGCAATAACCAATTTAGAAGACGGTGGTATGTTGATTGATTCTTTTTGTTTATATTGTGATTATTTATTTAATGTGTATGTGTGGTGAACACAGGAGTAATAAAACACTTTTTCTCCCTAACTATCTTGTCCCAAATTGACAATTTACTGTGAAGTCAACCACAGCAGGTTACGCTTTTTCCTGTAAAGGGCAATCTGTGCAGTTAATAGAAACTGGCAGTTCCTCCACATATATCCTCCACTAACCACAACGTACGTCATGAGTAATCCTCTTGGCACGGCATACTTTTCTTCTGAAATCAGTAAATATCAAAAGCTAACACCTACCAACAAACGTGTTACAGTATATGCTAATGTGTGGCTGTAATCCACAGAGTAGAGTTACTGTGAAGAGCAGAGAGCCTGTTGCTTGTGGTGTTGCAAGTGGAGTGCAGTGTGAGGAGGCCTTGAGACATCTCTTTTCTGCCTGCACCACAAGCAGGGTTTTTTTTTGGGGGGGGGGAGGGTAGAGATGGTTGACGCTCATTAGATGAGCGCACCTGCAGCCCTGTCAAAGGCCCTCTATCTGTTATCGCCTGCAAATCTGCCCAAGCATGCAGATACACGTGCAGGAAAACAAGCCCCTCTTGCGGCACAGGCGCAGCCCAAGTGCCCTGGCTCCTCTTGAGCCCTACTGTACCTGCTGCGGTCTTGGCAAGCGCCGCGTGAGGATGCGGCAGGGGCGGGGCAGAGGCAGGGCAGGGCTGGGGCAGGGGCAGGGCTCGGCCGAAGGCTGATCCTGTGCTGCTCCTCGGTGACGCCGTCGTGCGGAGCCGCCCCGTCATCTTGAGTGAAGAGACGTGACTGGAGTGATGACTTCCAGATGGGCCAGAGAAAGTCTCTGAATGCATTAAGAGTGAAAGACGTTTCAGGATCTTGCTTTGGATTTCTGCCCCCCCCCCCCCTTCTCCTGTCCTCTGCTTAGCTAAATCCACAATATCTATGTTGGAAAATATTATCGGCCCACATTTAGCAGAGAAGTGGAAGGAAGGCAAATAGAGATGAGGGTTTTTGTTCTGTTCTGTTACTGTTCAGTCTATCTAGGGTGTGTGAGACTTTTTTCCACACATTTTGAGCTATCACTTTGAAAATATGTGGGGATTAAACTGTTTGTATTGATGAGTATAAACAGGACAGAGGACAATACAAACCAAAGGATACAGTGATGTGATTTGAGCTATAATATAAATTCACATAATATTAGATTTCCGCTTTTGTCCTTTCTCAACTGTTTTGACCAAGGGTTGCATATACATTACTGTTATATTGTGTCAGTTATGTGTGGTGACCCCACATTTATTTTGTGTGAGACTGTGTGTGTGTATTTGGATAAATAAGTTATTCTTATATTTATATCCTCCTGGGAACCAAGAAAAAAAGTGTCCAATTTCTTTTTTTTGTGATTTCCTTTTTATTTAGGATTAAAAAAAACATCTTACAATTTTTTTTTTTTTACATTTATTTTTATTTTACATTTTATAGCATGTCCCCTGTGGTGGAAAAAAGGACCGTTTTACTATGAAAAGGTAGCCATGAAAATAGACAAAAATGGACAAATTATGCTTTTAGTGGTATTAAATTAAGGGTAAACTTAACCAAATATAATGGAAAATGTTATTTATCCTTCTAGACTTCCCAGCAACCCAGCCAATCACATGATATATCATTAGAAAGCCCAGGATGTCCTCTTTAAAAGACCACAGGAATTGATAGAATAGCTCAAAGGGGTAAAGGGGTATGCTTCTAGAACTTATGTCCACTACAGAGGACATAGGTCTATGGATTGGTTCTCAGGAGGATATAATATATAAATACTATATTTATAAATTTGCTTAGATTTATGATTGCTCAGTTTTATCATGATCATGTATACACTATGTAAATAAATAGATGCATAAATCATTTTATCAATAAATGTTAGCTTTCTTTATATGTGGTGTGGTACTATTATTCTTCTCTGGTAGTAAAAATGATGTCTCTTATTGATAGCATGTTACCATGTCATTAAATACCAGCCACTTCAGCAACGCTATTTTTAATCTGGTACATGAAGATTCCATTCGCACGCAAGCATCAAGTTTTTACATTTTCCAAAGCTGGTAGGGTTTTGCAATTTTCTTTCGGGCAAATGCATTTCTCCATTTCCCAAATGCAAGCTGCTGACACAGGACATGGCGTGTCATGACTTGTCACTTGAAAGTGATTCAGGTTGTAGCAAAGATCTGGTGACACACACACATGTTGTGACAGTAAGAGTCTCGCAGCTTGTAAGAGCATCAATCACATCCTGATGACACATTCAATTATGAAAGAGGCTGATTTCATGGAATTTCCACATTTACACTTCATTTCCTTGTTCCTTGTGTCCATTAAGAAATGGCTTGTGTCCATCCATATTTATATGTATATACCATAGACAAGAATTATGTATCAGAATTTGGTCACACTTTGCTTGCCTAGTCCCCTTTAGACTACAGATGCTAAGATTATCAATGAAACATCTGTTGTTAAACTGTTAACTGAAATGTATGGTTAAAGTTAGGGGTTGGTTAAGGTGATGTTCAGTAAGTGTGTAACAACAATTTTATACACTGAACTTGAATCTCAGATTATCTTTAAAGTCTCTGCAGACTATTCATGTAAAGTGTTGGCCAGAATTATCACAAACGTAAAATGGCCTTTAGTAGCAATATTAAAGATTTCTATTTTAGGTTGCTTATATTTTTTTTCTTTCTTACATATCACCACTAGTTTTCTCTGTGTCACTCTAAAATAAAATGTCCAGTCATCCTGTACTGAAGGTTCACTTTGTGTGTGTGAGAGTTCAGATCCTGACTTGTTCTGATCACGACAACACAGCTAAATCCTTGTGCACTCGGACAAAAACCTGAAGAGGAAAACACTGCATGCCCAGAGCTTACTGTTCTAACTCTGGCTACAAGTCTGAGAAGTTGGACAGTGGTGCATGGGTCAGGGATGGAACCGGTCCAGCGGCCAGGAGGGGATTTTTCATCTGTGACCCACAGACACTTGAGCCCGGCTGTGCTGACAACATTCCCTTTGTAGTATAGCCTATGTTGCACTTTGTAGTATAGCCTACAGTATGTTGCGCTTTGTAGTATAGCCTACAGTATGTTGCACTTTGTAGTATAGCCTATGTTGCACTTTGTAGTATAGCCTACAGTATGTTGCACTTTGTAGTATAGCCTACAGTATGTTGCACTTTGTAGTATAGCCTACAGTATGTTGCACTTTGTAGTATAGCCTATGTTACGCTTTGTAGTATAGCCTATGTTGCCTATGTTGCACTTTGTAGTATAGCCTATGTTGCACTTTGTAGTATAGCCTATGTTGCCTATGTTGCGCTTTGTAGTATAGCCTATGTTGCGCTTTGTAGTATAGCCTATGTTGCACTTTGTAGTATAGCCTACAGTATGTTGCACTTTGTAGTATAGCCTACAGTATGTTACGCTTTGTAGTATAGCCTACAGTATGTTGCACTTTGTAGTATAGCCTATGTTGCCTATGTTGCACTTTGTAGTATAGCCTACAGTATGTTGCACTTTGTAGTATAGCCTACAGTATGTTGCACTTTGTAGTATAGCCTATGTTGCGCTTTGTAGTATAGCCTACAGTATGTTGCACTTTGTAGTATAGCCTACAGTATGTTGTACTTTGTAGTATAGCCTACAGTATGTTACGCTTTGTAGTATAGCCTACAGTATGTTGCACTTTGTAGTATAGCCTATGTTGCCTATGTTGCACTTTGTAGTATAGCCTACAGTATGTTGCACTTTGTAGTATAGCCTACAGTATGTTGCGCTTTGTAGTATAGCCTACAGTATGTTGCACTTTGTAGTATAGCCTACAGTATGTTGCACTTTGTAGTATAGCCTACAGTATGTTGCACTTTGTAGTATAGCCTACAGTATGTTGCACTTTGTAGTATAGCCTATGTTGCACTTTGTAGTATAGCCTATGTTGCACTTTGTAGTATAGCCTACAGTATGTTGCGCTTTGTAGTATAGCCTACAGTATGTTGCACTTTGTAGTATAGCCTACAGTATGTTGCGCTTTGTAGTATAGCCTACAGTATGTTGCGCTTTGTAGTATAGCCTATGTTGCACTTTGTAGTATAGCCTATGTTGCACTTTGTAGTATAGCCTATGTTGCACTTTGTAGTATAGCCTACAGTATGTTGCGCTTTGTAGTATAGCCTATGTTGCACTTTGTAGTATAGCCTACAGTATGTTGCGCTTTGTAGTATAGCCTACAGTATGTTGCGCTTTGTAGTATAGCCTACAGTATGTTGCACTTTGTAGTATAGCCTACAGCAGGGATTCCCAAACTGTGGTACGCTACCCCCGGTGGTACGCGAGCTGCCACTAGGGGGTACGCGAGATGAAAAGGGCAATGGTGGAAAGGAGTTAAAAATGATTCATTAATTAATACTCTAATTATAATACATAATTTCGAATCAGGTTATAATGATATGGAAACGTGAAATTAAAGGAAATCATTTGTAAACTTACAAAATAAGCTACACACAATAGGCTACACGTGATTTCCTGCGGGCAGCCAGAATATCTGGCGCGTTAGTTTCGTTGAAGTATAGGCTTGGTAAAAGGCTGTGTAAACATGGAAAACTGGCTAAAAACAGGGACACTGTCCAAAAGGCCTAATTAAAGCGATCGAAGAGGAGAAGCGAGAGAAACAGAGCAGGACACAGGTAAGGATGGAATGGGATGGGGGCAGACTAATGAAGGTGGAGATGGAGCGCAGGGGGGTAAAAGAAAGAACGAGACAGAAAAGACTGCGAAGAAAACGAAAGTATGATGAGGCATATAGCCCTCGGCTTCATGTGGATTGGGAGACAGACTGCCCAAAGCCACAGTGCGTGGTCTGCAGTGAGATGCTACCTAACCATTCTAATGTGGTTCTCCACACTCTTTTTTTTTTTAGCGTGAGAGCTCATAGACCAGTTGCACATTTTGATTATGTTATCATGTAGGGCGGCTAATTAAACAACGATGCCTGGAATGCGTCAATAGAATGAGTTACTTTTTTATGTGTTGGATGGTGGGGGTACGCGAGCCGAGTCAAGATGTAGAAGGTGGTCCGCGGGGAAAAAAGTTTGGGAACCGCTGGCCTACAGTATGTTGCACTTTGTAGTATAGCCTACAGTATGTTGCACTTTGTAGTATAGCCTACAGTATGTTGCACTTTGTAGTATAGCCTATGTTGCACTTTGTAGTATAGCCTACAGTATGTTGCACTTTGTAGTATAGCCTACAGTATGTTGCGCTTTGTAGTATAGCCTACAGTATGTTGCACTTTGTAGTATAGCCTACAGTATGTTGCGCTTTGTAGTATAGCCTACAGTATGTTGCACTTTGTAGTATATAGACTATGTTGCACTTTGTAGTATAGCCTATGTTGCACTTTGAAGATTGATGAAACAAATCTCTTGCGAGACAGTTAAAACTGATTGCAGTTCCCTGTTTGTTAGTGATCTCTATGCCTGATGGAATTCACATAATTCCATTCAATAACTACAAATATGAAAATGACTTGCTCACAAAGATCCAACATGTTCACATGGATAAAGGGACTGTGCACAGGGTCAGATGTTCTGAGTCATGGCCCACACATTGACATGTGAAACATTTGAGAGCAAAGGCTAGCAACATTTTATGAAAATATGTGCAAGTTACACTTCCTGCTTTCGCAAAATGAATTCCAATGTGCCTGATGACAAACAGCCAACATTTCAGATTTCCTGAATTTATTTCCTGTTAAGTCAACTGACGTCACTTAATATATTCTTATGTCTGTGTGACATCTTTACAGGTTTTTGCATGCATGGTCAGGACAATCTTTTGTGTTGTCTCATTTTCACAACACACCAGGTTGTTCTAAGCTTCTACAAGTTCCCATTCACATTTAATGCTTGACCTCAAATGCTATTCAGAGGTCATGTTCTCTAGTGTCCTCAGATGTGGGTGTTAATGCATATAGGCATCAGTGTGTAGTTCAGAGGTCATGTTCTCTAGTGTCCTCAGATGTGGGTGTTAATGCATATAGGCATCAGTGTGTAGTCCGGCGGATGGCCGGTGAGAGAGCCCACCCGGTGGCTGGCGTGGTCGTCCACTGCTTCACAGTAGCCGGGCTGCAGCTGTGCCCCATGCCGCACATGCCTGCTCCAACTGGCCAAACCAAACGCCCCCACTGAAGTCCCTCCTGTTCCAGCCCGGAATTCTCAGACTGTCTGGGAGTAAAGGCCCCGGCAGAGTGACCTAGTTCAGCACACTGCCCCCCCCCCACCCCCCACCACTGCCTCTCTCTTTTTATATAACATATGGACCCCAAACCTCTTTCTCTTCTACAGCTGTCCAGAGGCCAAGTCAATCCTGGCCAAGGGCTCCACCCGCAGACACTTAGACTTGGAGGTGTAACTGAAGATTGAATGGCCCCTGCGCTGTGAGCTCTCGCTAGCAAGTTTTTATTGTTGTGGTGCTGGACTTGTGAGCTTGTGGCCTCACTTGGAGACGAGAGGGCATATGGCCGAAGGAAGTCAACAGGGTTGGGGAGGGGAGAGGTCAAGCTAACCCTCTAACCTCATGGCTGTTTGTCTCCCTTGGGTGACACAGCGCTACAGCCAACTGACCACAGTCCAGGGCAGAGGTCAGGCACTGTATCTCCTTTTTGTTGAATGGATCCAAAAAAAGGATTAAGCTGACAGACATCGTGCTCTAGGGAGAACCATTGTATTGTGCCTGCAAGTCTCCCTTCCCCACCCAAAAATACACCGCGCTATTCTGCTCCACGTGGAAAACCCCGTATAAGGGTAAACAATTTCAGACGTACGGAGGGACCGGAGCGGTGGCAAACAACAGCCGCTTTGCTCCAACTGTCACAAGCCCTCCGCTATTTAGGGACCTCAGAACGAGCGCTGTGTGTCAGCTGCTGGCCACAACACTGTTTGTGTCCACTCCCCCTCCCCACACCTGTTCACACACATATCTGCTTTCATAGGAGCCCAGTGGCCCACTACGGGAGCCCTGTGGCACAGGTGGCCCCATGGAGAGCCCAGAGTGGGCTAAACGGGGCCCTCGTAATGGGCCCCGGCTGGCGGGGCTTGTCATCAGGTCAGAGCTTTAACCTTAAGGCATCGGATGGTAGTCGGTGGAGCTGTGAATAGAATGGCCTCCGCTTCTAATGGCGCACTCTGCCAAAGCCAAAGTTCTTGGACTCAAAGGAGGCATGGTCAGAGTCTGCATCACACAGTACCTATTGAGAGCTCTCCAGCAGTTGTAAGGGAACCAGTCCTCCACATGAATCCCATGGACGCAACTTCTCACTGACCTCCACCGACGTCTCATTTAATGATTATTTATTTGCATTTATTTCAATCTGGCACTTTATTCAAGAGGTTTTTTTTTCTTCTTCTCTTCCCCTGGCTAGGTTGTGATCCAGTGTTTCCAACATCAAAAACCCCCTTTGAAGTCGGGAGGCTCTCTCAAGTCTCCACATGAAAGCGGCAGTGTCTCGGTCGCATAGAGCGGCCTCTGTAAACAGCGGGCCACGGTTCTGTCTCAAGGTCTCCCGTTAGTGACATAAAACAGAGGAGAGACAAAAGCAGAATAACATCATGTGTGTGTGAGTGTGTATGTGTGTGTGGAGCCTGGCCCTCTGTAATTGAACATGGCTCCTCAGCAGTGGCCTCGTGTCTTGCCCTCTCTCTCCCCTGGGATCTCACTCCTGCTCAGACCTTGTTGTTCTTGGGACATCCAGCAGAGTTTTTGGCCTTTGAAGGCCGATATAATTGAGTGGTAATTTGAGATGGATTCTCTCTCTCTCTCTACTTCTTCCATTCTTTGTTCGTCACTTTATGGAATATTAAAATCTAGAAGTAAGCAGACTGATATATTATATATTTATGTTTTTAACAAAACTTTGGCCGGATGGAAAGAAATCTAAAGACACATAAACCGTGTGGGCTCTGTGTGTTGTGTTTACCTTAAGATTTGATAGGCTGAATTTCCCTCTCAAGAATACTTAGAAAAAGTGACTCACAATGAATGAAGAAACATTCAGATAAAGACAGCTAAAGAGTTAGTGTAGGGAAAATGAACAACGGGCTTAAATGTAGATTTTATTTACAACCTTTGAGAGTGTAATAAATATATTTTTTAAATATTTCTAGACAACCCAATAGACCAGTACATGTTGAACACATGGTAATAATGAATATAAGGCCATTCTATTTACATTTCTTACAAAACTGTACAAATATACGGTCAGAGGAGTGAGCCCCGTCTCAAACAATAACCAGGTTCCTTCCAACTGCCTTTCGGTACATTTACGACTAACCTTGGGATTAACCACAGCAAAAAGAAAAAGCAGGAAAATGGTAAGTTGAAATCCTCTCTCCTCTTCCTCAATCATTCCCTTTCTGTGGCTCGTCAGCCTTCCAGATTGTACAGTCCATAATTATGGCAAGACTTAAATACACATTGCAAAAAAAAAAAAAAAAAGTGGGGCTTTGTGATTGTTGGTGCTTTTTTGTCGCTGGCAGTACACCAACAGAAGATAAACACATTAACTGAAGCTGTGGACCACAACCTCACGCACAGAGACTTGTTCTTTTTGGCAAATTGATATTTTTTTACCTCATGATGAGGCCGGGCTCCTGCTGCCTACTGTTTAAATTGTACACATTTTTCCAACTTTTCTTTTCATTAGGCCTACTCGGTTACTCACTCGCGCAGTAATCTAGCCTTGCCAGGAATTCAGCACTTTAATTACCATGAGTGAGAAAAATAATCATGGATTTAATGGGGCAAATTTATTTCAAATTGCACACTGCTAGTGTGGACCTAGGAAGGAAAATAAGAGTGTTTTAGCTTTGGGGAACGTTAAATGAATATCCTAGTGAAAATCTTGGCACTCAGCTCTGGACAAACTGCACAACACACCATAAGTCTCAGTCTTCCTCACTTGTATTCCTGTAATACTCCATTAAACCCTGTCACGGCTTTTTTCCTATTTTTATTAGCTTAACCGTAGCCATAAATTAGGGGAAGATTACTTGCTGGAGCCCATTTTCACCCCTGCAGTCGGGGCTGAGGCTCAGGACATTCTTTACTGTTCTGTCTCTATGTCACCTGAGCTGTAGCAACAAACTCACGGCGGACATCCACAATAATGGCCTATGTGGATGTGGGGAGACTATCCAGTGCTATGCTGTTTACATCTGCTCGAGTGGTGCCAAAACCATCAGTAGAACACACAGACTTGAGTTTATAATCACTATGGCTGTTTCAATCCCTTCAGAAATCCCCATTGAAAGACAATAGAAGGATTGAGATGATGAAGATGTTGTTTGCCTGGCTATTTGTTGTGTTAAAACTCTAACTGAGCTGTGTAACAGAGAACATAAGGAGGTGTGAGAGGAAACCACATCCTGCCATTCGACCTCTTGTAACCTCTTTCTGTTCTGAACACGAACAGCTCTGCTCTTTTGACCTGCCCTCTGAAAAGGTGTTGGAGGTGAACCCTTCACCTGAGCTCCTCTGCTAATCTCAAAGGTGTTGGAGGTGAACTCTTCACCTGAGCTCCTCTGCTAATCTCAAAGGTGTTGGAGGTGAACAATTCACCTGAGCTCCTCTGCTAATCTCAAAGAGAATGATTAGAGTCCAGTTGGTGGCTTTCTCTTTCCAGGTCAAGGGTCATTGGGGGGGGTGGTGGTGAAGATTCAAGGTTTTGGAGGTGGGCTCCCTCCTCCAGCTACTCCGCCCACAATCTGCTGTTGGCGTCACATTCATCTCCGGTGCGGGTGATGGTGTTTTGTCGTGGGTGGGGTGGTTATCTCCGGTGCGGGTGATGGTGTTTTGTCGTGGGTGGGGTGGTCATCTCCGGTGCGGGTGATGGTGTTTTGTCGTGGGTGGGGTGGTCATCTCCTGTGCGGGTGATGGTGTTTTGTTGTGGGTGGGGTGGTCATCTCCGGTGCGGGTGATGGTGTTTTGTCGTGGGTGGGGTGGTCATCTCCTGTGCGGGTGATGGTGTTTTGTTGTGGGTGGGGTGGTCATCTCCGGTGCGGGTGATGGTGTTTTGTCGTGGGTGGGGTGGTCAGTGGCCCTCGTCCATGCTGACGCCCATGTGCTTCATGACGGTGACGCGGGAGCTGTGGTGTGCCGGCTTCTGCAGGAGTTCAGGCTTGGGCTTGAAGTGCTCCACCAGGATCTTCAGGATGTCCTCCATCTTCTGGTTCATGTCCAGCACCTGTACACAAGGGAGGAAATGAAACTGGCTTCCTTTGGCCTGTGAGACAAACCAAACCCCAGTGGATCAGAGGCACTTTTGGTATCTCCACATCTAAAAAACGTGAGAAGTGATTTACATAGCTCAGTAAATATGTCATCATGTTTGACAGATTGACCCTGGATAATGATATGTTTCTGCGCTACACAGAGCTTTCATTACAGGACAATAACACAGAGAGCCTGTGGTGGCTATAAAACGGCAAAAACTCTGAGAGCAGCTCGCTAACACACGCACACATATATACTGTAGACACAAACACACCCAAAACAGTGTTTATAGATATCCCAATGATCAGTATGTCTGTGATAAAAATACACACAGTTTGAAAATAAACACTCAAAGCTTCAACTAAATGCCTCATGAACTATTCCAAAATTAATTGCATTCATTTCTCCTCTAAAGTTGGAGAGTTTTCAAGCAAATGTAATAAAAATGTCCTGATTCGATGCCAAGGTCGCACTCAAGTAAAAATGAAAAATCGACTAAACAAACACACAGATATATGGAAATAAATTCAATAAATATATCACCAGCAGGGTCAAAGGGTCTTGGTTCGAGTTGCCATTCGAACAACACTGGGGTCACCATAGAGGTCTCTTGGGTAATGGTGGGTAAAAAGAGCCAGATGCTTGCCAGAGAGAGGCATTGCACTCAAGCGGTGAAAAAGTCCCTCTCGATTCTCAGCCTTCCCATCTCAACCCACAGCTGAGACGGATCTCTAAAAGGCAGGACACCACGAAACGCCATGTGCGCTGCACCGCTTTGTTTAAATGGGACTGATTTGTGGCATGTATATTATCATTTACTTATATTACTGTTTGCACGGGATATTTATTGGAGAGGATATACGAGACTCCGAAGAGCCTTCTTATAACACTGCAAGCCCTCTTAGAACACGAGTGAACTCCCTTTGCCATCAGTCAAAGAATTGGCACACAGGCGATATAAACAAAAGAAATGAGTACCAAGTAAAACTAACCAAGACCCAGAGACAGAGAGTTCACCAAGCACTGCATTTGACCCCGTGGCTTACCAGAGAGCCGACAGAAATATATTTGCACAAAAACGGGAGAACGTTCACTACCCAGTCTGGGGGAAATATAAATCTGTATCATAAACATGTCTGTAGTAATCTCAAGTGTTATCAACACTCCAGCAGCATGGGTCTTTGCACGGCTCCCAAATTCCTGCGTGTGCTCGCGCCGAACAGCCTGACCCTCGGAGACCTCTGGAACACAAAACATCGGCCAGTGCGAGCCCCTGCCTCCGACTTTTACCACTGAGCGTCAGGCTCCGAAAATATACCCAACTATTTGTTTTTTAGCTGTTTTTAGCCATCTCTGTCTCCCCATCACCAGTGTGGTCAGTGGGCCGTTGAGAGTGAGCGCCCTGGAGGCAGGGGGTCTGCGGGGGACGAGGCTGTGCGGCTCCTCGTCTTCAGCTCGGGGGCATGTGATACAGGGACAGGTGACTCCTCAGCTGTCTGGGACACATGGCACAAAGGGCAGACCAAAGGCCCTGCCCCCAGCCCCACCCACACCCATGTGGCACCCAGCCCCACCCACGCCTCTTACCCATGTGGCCCCCAGCCCCACCCACACCCATTTGGCCCCCAGCCCCACCCATGCCCATGTGGCCCCCAGCCCCACCCACGCCTCTTGCCCACGTGGCCCCCAGCCCCACCCACACCCATTTGGTCCCCAGCCCCACCCACGCCCATTTGCCCCCCAGCCCCACCCACACCCATTTGGCCCCCAGCCCCACACCCATGTGGCCCCCAGCCCCACGCCCCTTACCCATTTGGCTACGCCACAGGCGCTATCTAGCCCCACTGAAAAGCCAACAAGAACCACACACACCAACCTCTGTCAGCAAATACATGGAAAAAAAATATTCTAAGGGGCAGACATATTCCTCTGTCAACGTGGAGTTCATTCTACGACGGACCCCTAGAGGACATGCAGTCTACGCAGGCGTGATCGGGGGCTGGTGAGAGAGGTAGTGGTGACCAAGTCTCCTTTACCATCATCTTGTCCTTGCCTGCCTGCTGGCTCTCCTGGGGACAAAGCAGGTCAGGTGATGCTAATGGGGACGACAACCAGGAGGACAACAACTGGCCAGACAATGGTGGCGTTCTCAGGACAACACCCTTCCTGTCCTCCTCCACCCTCCTGAGTCTCCCAACAAAACAAGTCCCCTGCCTGCAGAATGTGCCGATCCCTCCCACCACTTGTTTGTGAGTCTGTTGACAATGTTGAGCAGGTCAACATGTCCCCGGCAGCTGATGTTTTGCCTAGGACACACCTACGACTCCCCACACTGTGGCTGATAAACAAATAAGGAGGTGAAAAAGGACTGGTTGAAAATGGAAATGCCTAATTTCTTTTATGCATGCGTGAAGACCGATGCTTTGCATTATTCTGAATAGGTGGACCCGTGGTGTCAGATGTTACTGAGTCATGGTTAAACATAGTCTCTCTCTCACTATGTGTATGTGCACTTGTGTGTATGAAAGAGAGAGGGAGAGAGAGAGAAGAGAGAGAAAGAGAAACTGCACCTTGCCTGCTGTGTAACACTACAGTTCTGCTCATGTTTGCCAAACAATGAGGAAGAGAATGTATTAGAACTATGACTGGCTACCTTGACATTGACATCATGCCAGCCCATTCTTCCTCAGTCTGATAAGGTGTTGCCATTTCCCATCACATTGTATCATCACACACATCATGGCTGCAGTAGCACACTGAAATTCCAAACCTTATCATTACTGCAGCACCAGTATGTGTCATTAGGTCAAAGGGAGGCTGACCAGGCCCTCACATACTAAACTGCGCTTCATGATATCATCAATGAGGAAGTCTCCCCTGATCTCCTGCAGTGATTATGACTGTGAAAAATAGCTGATTGTAAAAACTCAGGCAGTCTTGTGTTTCACACTGCCATCTGTTGGAAGACAGAGAAGAGAGAGATGAGCAGGATGTGAACTGGTAACTTGTGTGTGTGTAAGAGAGAGAGAGAGAGAGAGAGGGAAAGCATGAGAGAGTGGGAGTGTATCTGTAAGATAGAGAGACAGAGAAAGAGAGAAAGTCTCTACAGACCATGTGTACGTGTAGTGTGGGACATATCTAATGTGTGTACGTGTAGTGTGGGACATATCTAATGTATGTACGTGTAGTGTGGGACATATCTAATGTATGCTGAAGGTGTTAATGTGCAGTGAGGAGATAAAAACGAAAAACACAAGTGAGCACGAGTGAAAGCTCTATCTGTGGCCAAGCACACATCCTACTCTTCCAACAGGACTCAGGTGACTTTAGGACATTCACAGAGCAGGCATGTGCAGTGCATTTGTGCGTGGCTTGTCAAGCAAGAGAAGCAACAAGCAAATTTGTCTGCAAGTGCGTTGAGTAAATTTGTCTTGATAAGACTCCTTAAAATAAGTCAAGGTCTTCTTAAATTAAGTCAAAATGATCTTACGGGAGAGCACTAGGTAAGTCTTTTCATACTAAAAACAATACCAAATAGATTCTTTGATCTTAATAGAAGATTATTAACACTTGGTTAGATTTCATTTTTTGCAGTGCAGCTGGCCATCAGACAGCTACACTAGAGTTGGAAGGCACGCCAGGGCAGCGTGGCACTGAGCTCGCCATCACAAGGAGGGCACGCCAGGGCAGCGTGGCACTGAGCTCGCCATCACAAGGAGGGCACGCCAGGGCAGCGTGGCACTGAGCTCGCCATCACACGGAAGGCACGCCAGGGCAGCGTGGGACTGAGCCCGCGCTCAACAGCAATGTGATCTGTGACACAGCGTCTTGCCCTGACCTCCCCAAGCACACTCATACTGTCAGCATACACATGCATGTACACACAATTACACACACACACACACACAAAATTACACACACACACACACACACACATGTGCTGCATACGTACATGAACACACTGAACAAAGTACACTATGTAAATACACACACATTCCAATTGCACACACTCCCAAACTCAGTGAGGTGGTGAGCGCTGAGCAAGTGTGTGAGGCTTCCTGTCTCTGTGAAGAACAACACACTCAGGGTCAGGTGAGGTGAGCGCTGGGGTCAGGTGAGGTGAGCGCTGGGGTCCTGGGTCTGCTGTGGCCCTCACTGACTCTGCGTTATTGTGTGCCATTTCCCTCTCTCCCTCTCCCTCTCTCTCTCTCTTTCCCTGCCTCCCTCCCCCTCTCTCTCTCTGTTCCTCTCTCGGACAAAACAGGAGAGGGAGAGAGAGGGAGGGGCTAAAGACAAAAAAAAATGGTGAGAGAGGGAACAACAAAAGAGGTGGAAAAAAAGACAGAAAAACTGAGTGTGTGGAGGGAGAGAGATTACAACTTCTCCCTGATCTCCCTGACCAAACAATACAATATGGAAGGCTTGGCTTTAGAACAAAATAAAAAATGACAGAGGGAGGGAGAAAGCATGAGGGAGGGAGAGAGAGAGAGAGAGAGAGGGTGGGGGAAGTAAAGGAATAGGAAAGGAAGTTCTGTTCCATGTTTCTTTCAGCACAGTGGATAACATAAAGTTCACACCAAGTGGCCCCTGCACAAAAAAACAGAATGATTTTAGGCAGATTTTATTGTTCTCTGTCTGTTTTTCTCATCTCTCCCACACACACAGACACACACACACACACACAGACAAACACACACACACACAGACACATAGGTGATTGGAAGTTGTAAGTCACAACAATCTCTCTGGACAAACAGCTGGAGAAGAGAGACAGGGAGCGAGACAGAGAGAACGAGAGACAGAGAGAGGGAGAGACAGAGAGAGGGAGAGAGGGAGAGACAGAGAGAGGGAGAGAGAGAGAGACAGAGTGTGTGTCTGAGTGGAGATGAACAGGCAGGAACAGCCTCGTGGCCTCTCTTCAACTGGAACACGGGACCAGCATCAGAGAAGCGCAGGCAAGGCAAGGCAAGGCAAGGCAAGGCAAGGCCAGGCAAGGCAGTCGGCCGGACAGCCGGCACATACTTCAAAGGCCAATTTCACTTCAACAGCTCTCTCGCTATTATTCTTGGAACAGAGTGGCTGTCTCCTCTTCCCCTCTCTCCAAATGAGTCCCGCCTGTGGGCTGTCTGGGGCGGGATGCTGGGAGAGATGAGCAAGAGGAACACACTGGGCACACAAGCCCGCTCTGAGCCCTACTGACGCTGTGTTGATCACCAGCGAGGAGGCGCGGAGAGAGGAGAGCCCCAGTCAGAGTGGGATGCGCTGCGCTGCACGACACGGGCTCCTCAGGGTTATCTGAGGTAACGTTAGCGTGGAGTCGGCTGGGAGCTGCTGGGAACCTCTGGGGCAGGCCCAGATTTGAGCTCATGTCTGTTGTTGATGTGAGCCCAAGCTGGAGGCCTGTGTGTGTGTGTGTGTGTGTGTGTGTGTGTCAGACGGAGTTTAATGAGGCGGAAGCCAAGCCAGAGGCTGGGGTTGGGAGGCAAGTTGTTTTGAAAGATGCAGGTCCGTGTGTGTTCAGTGTGTTTGTGTGAGCGGCTACAGCGTGTGTTCAAGGCCGGTGTGTGTGTTACCATGTGATAGCAATGTCAGAGGAGAGAGCAAAGGAGGTGGAGAGACCAAGAGAAAAACAAAATGAAAAAAAAACAATATAGGATCCTGAATCAATTTGCCTGGGCAGCTTGAGTTGTGTCTGGCCTCAGCCAATTGGAAGAGGAGCAGAGCGAGTGTGTGTGTGTGTGTGTGTGTGTGTGTGTGTGGAGCAGGGCTCAGGTTCGCCCAGTTGCCCTTTTGCCAAGATGAATGGATTCAGTTTAACATTGGCAGATACAATATGTTCTTTGTATTTGAAAACCCCCCCCCCCCCCCCCAAAAAAAAAAATACGAGAAGAGAAAGGAGGGTGGAGGAGAGAAGGGTGGGGTTGAGGGGTCTGGCTAGGGGAGGAGGAGGAGGAGAGAAGGGTGGGGTTGAGGGGTCTGGCTAGGGGAGGAGGAGGAGGAGAGAAGGGTGGGGTTGAGGGGTCTGGCTAGGGGAGGAGGAGGAGGTGACTGGCAGTAGTGGTGCTGGTGTGGGGGAAGAACAGGAAACCAAGCGAGAGCACCTGATGTGTATGATAAGTATCGAGGCCTGTGCCACGTGCCATCAAACTGTAGCCAAAGCCTTTCCGGGGAGGGCCCGCGCGCGCGTGTGCGTGTGTGTGCGTGTGCGTGTGCGTGTGCGTGTGCGTGTGCGTGTGCGTGTGCGTGTGCGTGCGTGCGTGCGTGCGTGCGTGCGTGCGTGCGTGTGTGTGCGCGTGTGTGCGCGCGTGTGTGTGTGTGTGTGTGCAGGGGTAGTGAGAGTGGTGGGCTGGGTGGAAGTGGGCTAATCTCTTTCTGAGGGGGTGGTGGTGGTGGGGACACACGCGCTCAAAGCAGCTTTTGTTTCAGAGCAGCTCCTGAGAGAAGGAACAATCTCCCGGTGCTACAACCTTCCCTCCCTTTCTCCATCTGTCTCTCTCTCTCTCTCTCTCGATCTCTTTCTCTTTCTCTGGATCTCCCCATTGCTATTGCTATTGTGCTCTTGGGGGCCTTAGCTTCAGGTCCCCAGGAACTAGTTCATGAGATTTCAGGCACCGGGCGAGCGAGCTGACAAGCCGGCCTGTGTGCTCTCCGCCGAGGGGACAACATGCGTGAGCGTGGTGTGTGGCCGTACGTGGGAAACACTGATGCTTTTCACATTGGGAGGCAGGCCCCATAAATTTTCAAATAGGAGAACCGTCCCAGACGGGCTTTGATGTCGAGGCGAGGCATACTCCCATATTTCATGCCAGCCAATAAAAAAAAGCAAATCATGAAAAATGACACCGCTAAAAGCAGGTCTTTGACAAGACGGACAGTCTTCAGCCCAGGATAAATCTTGAGATAAATAAGGCATGCGAAAGACGCCTGTAATGTGGTCTGCTGGGAGCTTGCACAGTCTCCTTTAGTCTGCCGAAGAGTAACAGCATTAGCAGCATGTGGTCAATCATCTCTTGTGTGGGGACAAGGGTCCCCCGTCAAAGCGTAAAACAGAATCCTCAAAAGGAACTGACATCATATAGAGCAGTGTCCTTTGTTGGTATTAATGCGACCATAACAATGTATGTATGTATGTCTGGGGTGAGAGGGACTCAGTAGCACGTCACGTCTGGTTGCGGCTCTTGGTGTTTGGTGGTACAGGCTGCATCAGTTTCATCAACACTGCGTCTTTTTTTATTTTTTTTATTATTTAGCTAGGGCTCCATAAACATTCGGCCAGTTGCCATTGTGGACATTTGTGCAGGGTGACAGCTGGGAGGCTGGCTCTCTTTACTAGTCCCCAGTGGGGGCCAAGTGAACAGGGGTGGCAACAAGCCCTCTTTCACTCACACAGACACTCCCTCACACACAACCACTAACACGCCCCCCCCCCCCCCCCCCCCCCACACACACACACACACAGACTTACTCACACTGAGACATGTCTTAATCTACAGACTTTTTCAGGTATACCCATTTTATTTATTTATATATCTATTTTTGTGTATGTGTCAAATTTCTCCAAACAAACTCTTGTAAATCCCTGACATTAATTGTTGATGAGTGAAATGGAATAGGCATGCAGTTCAGCCTTACGCAGCCACTTTCTAGCATCCAGGGCAGGGAGGAGTGTGTGTGTGTTTACACTGCATGGCATGACTTCAGCTGTCATGACATCATGATAACAGGAGTAAAGGCTGGGCAGGGCAGCCGTGGCCCACTGGTTAGCACTCTGGACTTGTAACCGGAGGGTTGCCGGTTCCAGCCCCGACCAGTAGGCACAGCTGAAGTGCCTTTAAACAAGGCACCTAACCCCTCACTGCTCCCCGAGCACCGCCGTTGAAGCAGGCAGCTCACTGCGCCGAGATTAGTGTGTGCTTCACCTCACTGTGTGTTCACTGTGTGCTGTTTGTGTTTCACTAATTCACCGATTGGGTTAAATGCAGAGACCAAATTTCCCTCACGGGATCAAAAAAGTATATATACTTATACTAGGAGTGTGCGTGCAGGTTACGAGAGGTGTGTGTGTGTGCTCTTCAAGAGAGTCTGGCTTGGGCACTTTGCATCATAAGGCAAAGGTGTGAAAAACACTGCCTTTAGCTGCTGTTGCGCTTTGTCCAAAGTTATGAGTCACCTTTGAGTCAGCGCTGAATCAGACAACCGCTCTAAAAAAAAAGCACATAGCAGACAGTATTCACACTCACACACACACACACACACACAAATGCACACACATTGAAAAAATTATCTCGCGCAACTGCCCATACACAGGAGTGACCAGACCAGTACACGGCTGCCCAGACAGACACACCCAAACGCCAAACCCTAAACCCACACACGTCGTGCCCACAGGTGTCATATAAGCATGACAGGAGGGGAACAAATGCTTCTCCTCTGTGAGCCGAGAAGCCGCACTGAGTGGCCCAGGGAGTGGACGGACCAGTCAGCCCAAAGAGAGCTTTGGCCAGCAGCTGCTCCCACTTATAAACACCCGCCGCCACACAAGGCCACGGGGCCGGTCTGACCAGGAGCACTGAGGCATCCAGGGTATGGATGACCAGGACCTTAACCTAGTGAACTTGATTGAATCACAAAAATGAGGAACAAACAAGGAAGGTTAAGCCATCACCACAGTCCTTCCACACTACTACTGCTACTGCTATGATTCATTTGTTTATTCGCTTAGAACAACCCAAAGGGTTTTTGAGATGCTCAACCCAGGCCCCATTATCTGCTGCTTAGCGATTGCTGATAACCTCCCCTCTTGCCCTGAGGCCCCAGACCTAAATGTGTGTGTGTGTGTGTAAGTGTGTGTGTGTTGAGTGTGTGTGTGTCCGAGAGTGGCGAAGGGTAACGAGTGCCCGTGCTCCACCCTCACCTCACCACCTCCTCCTCCACCACCTCCTCCTCCTCCACCTCCTCCTACGATCATTATTCCGCTCATCTCCACCCTCACCTCACCACCTCCTCCTCCACCACCTCCTCCTCCTCCACCTCCTCCTACAATCATTATCCCGCTCATCTCCACCCTCACCTCACCACCTCCTCCTCCACCACTTCCTCCTACGATCATCATCCCGCTCATCTCCACCCTCACCTCACCACCTCCTCCTCCACCACCTCCTCCTCTGCCACCTCCTCCTACGATCATTATCCCGCTCATCTCCACCTTCACCTCACCACCTCCTCCTCTGCCACCTCCTCCTCCTCCTCCGCCACCTCCTCCTACGATAATTATCCCGCTCATCTCCACCCTCACCTCACCACCTCCTCCTCCACCACCTCCTCCTCCGATCATCATCCCGCTCATCCCCACCCTCACCTCCCACGTCCAAGTCACAGCAGATGGCGGCGCGGTATGAAGCGTTAACTCCGGTAGCCCTGCCGCTCCGTGCTCTGTGGCGCTCAGCTGTCGGGGAGGAAGGGAGAAGTGAGACACGCTCAGGGCCCCTGAACGCCTCCTTTCCAAATATAGGAACTCCACATGCTGACGCCGCAACATTTTTGTTTATTGTTGTCGAAAGCGCCTCTTGGAAACTGCGAGGGGAATGTCTCTGCTGCTCTACAGATGTGGGGCCAGCGGTGCAAAGTGGTTTTTTTTTTCTGTGGGGTTTTAGACACAGTGGGCCAGATGTACTAACGCTTTTGCGCCCACTTCAGGCGTATTTGTTTCGCAATGTGCGTGTAAAATCATTGC